>NW_006199495.1:217790-293035 GCF_000334495.1 Tupaia belangeri chinensis
CCTTAATTTGACATTTAAAATTTTTATCATTTTTTTTTTTTTTTTTTTTTTTTTTTGCTTTAGGGTGTGTGCCCTCTCCAGAGAGACAGAAAGCTAGAAATCACATCCCCAGGGGAGATGGTCATGCTACAATCCCTTTTCCTCCATTCTCCTCTTGGGATCTTGGGTATGCATGCACACGCCCGGCATGAGTTTAAGCCACCGGTCTGGGTCGTGAACCGCTGTCGACTACATGGGAGTCCAGAAACATAGCCATCATGCCAACTGCTGATCCCCCTACATGTATTTCAAAACTGCTTGCTACATCTTAAATATGTATAATTATGTGTCAATTCAACTAAGAATACTTACATCATAAGCTTCTAATGGACTAAATTAATTTATGCATGTGATGTTTTTAATTAAAACTCCACTTGAAATATATAAATGTAAAGTAATGCTAGTCAAATTATCTTTCATGACTTCTTAGACACATGCAGCCGACTCTCCCCTACTTTCATAACTTTTCCATAATGAAGTATCCAGGAAGATAGCCCCACAAACTGTGCTACTGCGGGGTATTGCCTAATGGCCCTTTTGCCTTGTCAAGTGTTTGTAATTTATTATTCTTTATGTTATTCATTTTATAAGCTTTCCAGTCTAACAGCATCTTTGGATCTTTATTTCCTTATGAAGGCCTTCATGCCACATAAAACGTTTATTAGATATAGATGCATATTTTTCTCCTGTTGATTTATCTTATGTCCACTTAAATCTACCCAGTCCAAAAGAAAAAACAAAAAAGAAAAAGAAACCTACTATGGCAGAGGTAAAATTTTGCTTTCCCCACCACATATATACACTAACATTGTTTTTACATACCTGTACTCTTCTGTTAAAATATATGCTCATGTCTTTCCCAGGGAATATTGTATGTATTCTATTAAAACATTCATGAATTGCCAATGTCATTTCCAACAAAAACGTGATGATTGATGTGGTCCAGAGACTTTCTGCTCAACTTTATTAATTCAGAGGCATGAAAAAAAGGACCATAGGGGCCAGCAGGTGGTGTAATGGTTGTGGTGCTGGACTCCTACATGGTCAAACGTCATTTGCAAACTAAAACTGGTGGCTTGAAAACCATGCCGGGCACATACATGCATGCTCAAAATCCCAAGAGAATAGAGGAGAAGAGATGCATCATGGCTATCCCTCACAAGGTGATTTATCATTTTATTTTCACTTTCCCTCTCTCTCTGTCTCCAGTAAGTGCAGAAACTATGTGGCAAATATCAAAATAAAACAAAGCAAAAGTTTTGTAGGTGCATGATAAAATTTAAAAATAATTAAGGAAATTATTTGTTTATATATCATAAAGCTATTTTCAGAAATATATGTTATGAGCTGTTTGTAATTAGTGTATGATTTTAAAACATATTATTTAGGGCTGGCAGGTGGTGTGGTGAATAAGGCATTGATTGGACTTATTGGGGACCAGTAGGTGGTGTGGTGGTTGAGGTGTTAGACACTCCCACATGGCTAACCACATTTCAAGTCCTGGACCTGGTGACTTGCTTTCTCACTTTCTCTCTCTGTCTCTCTAGTTCAATTAAAAGAAATAAATGAATGAATAAATTTTTAAAAGTTAAAGAAAAAAAGACATTGTACTCCCACATGGCTGACTGCAGTTCAAGTCCCAGATCTGGTGTTTTACTTTCTCACTTTCCCTCTCTTTGTGTCTCATTCTGATGAAATTTTAAAAATAATAATAATCAATAAAGTTAAATAAATGTTCTTTAGAAAACAAAAATGTATTAATTATTTGAAATTGTAGTAATTTTCCCATTTATTTATATTGAACCAAGAAGGATTTTTGTTGGCTATAATAGTTGTACATACTTATGGCGGACAGTGTGGTGTTTTGCAGCACATACATCACCTTAAACATTTATCGTTTTCTTGTGGTGAGAATATTCAAAATCCTCTTTTAGCTACTTTGAAATACACAATGTAATCGTGTTAATCATAATCACCCTACTGTGCAGTAGAACCCCCCAATTATTTCTCCTGACTATGTCTTTTATACCCCTAGACCAATTTCTTCATCCCCTCTCTTCACTATTCTTGCCAGACTCTCACAACCACTATTCTGCTCTCTGTTTCTATGAGATGAACTTTGTGTAGTGCAAATAACAGAATTTCGTTCTTTCTTCTGACTACGTAGTATTCCATTGTGTATATATTGACAGATTGCATTTTTTAGTACAAAATATACTAAAATGTATGCATAGATTTTTTTCATAATATACATTTTCCATAAACTTTTTGAAGATCTCCTGGTACAATATCATTCTAAAAATAACAAGCTAACAAGCTGTAAAATACTATCATGTGTACTGCCTAAATCTGAGTATTTTTATGAGCAATAAATTTAATAATGTGAATAAACATACATAGGTATATCAAAACTTAATTTTAAAAACTTATTCATCTGTTGACAGAACTTAGGTTGATTCCATCTTATGAATAAAATTTCAATAAATAAATATGAGATTGTAGTTATATCTTCAAGATACTGATTTTATTTTCTTTGGAAATAGATTCAGTAGTGGAACTTTTGGATCAAATACTGATTCCATTTTTTGACTTTTGGGAAAACCTCATATTGTTTTTCATAGTATTTCTACTAATTTAAATTCTCACTACCAGTGCCTGATTCTCCCTTTCTCCAGCATTATTTCTTTTGTCTTTTTGATAATAGCCATTCTCATTAGGGTGAAGTGATACCACATTTGATTTTCATCTGAATTTCCCAGTGTCTGATGATGTGGGATGTTTTCTCATATATCTGCTGGCCATTTCTATGTATTTTTTAGAAAAATAAATAGGAAAATGTTGGAAACTTATGTTATAATCTGGAGCAAGACAAGGATGTTGACTTTCACTTTTTTTATTCATGATAATACAGTAAAGGTATAAACGAAGTGCTATGGATGCTTGTCCTCGCCAGCACTCATGTTAAAATGTAAATGTCATTACAATTTTAAAGGTGATTAGAGCATGTGAGATCCACTTTCATGGGTGGGATTGGTGTTATTATACAAAGGTGAGTTCTATGCTCTCCTGCATTATTTTGTTTCTGCTCTTTTGCTTTCTAAGTGATGATTAATCAAAAAACTGTCACCAAGGGCCAGTAAATGGTTAAGGTGCTGGATTCCATATGGTGAATCATGGTTTGAATCCTGAACCTGGCAGCTTGCTTTCTCACTTTTTATCTCTCTCTGGGGAGGGCATGTGCCCTATAGAAAACAATAATGGTGATGATAAATAAAAAATGTCAAAATGGATTAATGAAAAAGACCTTCACCAGATGCCTACATCTTGATATTAGACTGCAAAACTGTGAACCTATACATTTCTATTTATGTAAATTGACAATCTCAAGTATTCTGTTATAGTGGCACAAAATGGACTAAGACTACAATAAAAATAATAATAATTATTCTTAGAATTCAAGCATTTTTCCTCGGATAAATAGTTTTAAGACTTGTGAGTGATTTAATTCAATGTATCTTAATAAACTAAATATGAATTAATCCAGATAAACAGGTCAATTAGCATAAAATGGGTTGAGATATACTTAATAGCTCATCTGTTCAATGAGTAGGTAGTTTCAAAGAATTCTAAGTTATTTTAGGAGAGAGGAGTATATTAAATGAGATTGAAGAATAGAAAGTGATAGTAAAAAAGTGAAAGACAAAGTAGCATTTCTAATGGTGTTGCAGTTTCTCAACTTAAAAATGTAAATTGAGTCAAAATATGCAGAACAAAGTAATTTATTGGGCATAATTTTGGGGACAGCAGCTAGCATGCAGTGAGATGAATATTATTTGGGTTTTCACAAACACATTCACAAATGTTTTGCAATCCTCTAGCAAGTTTTTAATTTTTATTATTTTTAGAGGTTTTTTGCTACAGGGTGCATGTACTTGCCAGAGAGACAGAGAGACAGAAAGTGAGAAATCACCCCCCCCCCCGGGGGGATGGCCACGCTGCAATCCCTTCTCCTCTTGGGATCCTGGTCATGCACGTACACGTGCCTGGCGTGAGTTTAAGCCACCGGGTCTGGGACTCGAACTGCAGTCGACTACATGGGAGTTCAGCGACATAGCCATTACACTAACTGCTGGTCCCCTCTTCCAGCAAGCTTTAAAGGTAAAACCCACAAGTGGAAGAAGGGAGGGGATGCTGGGATTACGTGGGTTCTTTAAAGATAATTACCCTTATTTCCCAGTGTTGTTATCTTGCAGATATAATTCTTGTATTGGGTGGCAGTGGTGTGTACAATGTGGTTCTGGAGGAGCTCTTTAAGTAACTGTCATTATCTGGCATATTAATGTGGAAACATCTCTTCCATGACTGTGTCTCTGACTGGGTTTAGTAAAGGTTGACAGTAATTGACCCAAATGATTCTATTTTGGCTTAGACAAACATTCACAAGCTTTTGGAGTATATTATAGCTATAATTTAACTAAGTGGGTATTGAAAAAAGGAAATTTAACTTAATGAAGATGCAAATTCTCCTCAGATTGACCTCCAATTTAAATGCACTTCCTGGGAAACAGCAGTTAGCAGAATGGCTATGTCACTGGACTCCCACGTAGTCGACCACGGTTCGCGTCCTGGACTCGGTGGCTTAAAACTCACGCTGGGCGCGTGTGTGTGCATGTCCAAGATCCTGAGAGGAGACTGGAGGAGAAGGGATTGTGGCATGACCATCCCCCCTGGGGGGTGATTTCTCACTTTCTGTCTCTATGTCTCTCTCTGTCTGTCTGACGAGCGCACGCGCCCTATAGTGAAAATCTCTCCAAATAAATAAATAAATAAATAAATAAATAAATAAATGCACTTCCTATCAAAATCTGAGCAAGAATTTTTGTTGACATGATGTATCTGTCATTTATATGCAAAAGTATGAGTCCTAGAATACCTAAAACAATTCTGACAAGAATGAATGCAAAGGTTCACCACACATAGAAAGGCTTATTACATTGCTATGAAAATCCAGACAGTGTCGTATTGGCAGAGGAATAGACACATGGATGGAGTGGAGACTAGAAAACCCAGAAACAGAAACACATGCATATTTTTAAAATGTTTCCTAGACTTATTAGCATATTCTTCACATATAAATATTATATAAGGAAATTCAGAAAGTTCTAGAAAAAAAATAGAACTGAAGTACAAGTTTATTTTAGTGCTAAAATTTCTGATACCTGTGTGTAATTTTTTTATAATTTACTTTTTACTAATTTTTTGACACTGTTCATATGTAGTTATAGTGTACAACATGATGCTTGATATAAGTGTACACTGTACACTGTTAACTGATTAAATCAACTTAATTAACATATGCCTCATCCTACATGTTTATCATTTTTTGTGGTAAGAATCTATTATAGCAGTTTTCAAGTATACATTATATTACTAATCACTATAGTCACTGTATTTTAAAATAGATCTACAGATATTCAAAACTTATCTTGGGACCAGTAGTTAGCATAATGGCTATGTCACTGGACTCACATGTAGTCGACTGTGGTTCAAGTCCTGGACCTGGTGGCTTAAACTCATGCCGGGCGCGTGTGCGTGCTTGCCCAAGATCCCAGGAGGAAAATGGATGAGAATGGATTGTGGCGTGGCCATCCCCCCGGGGGGTGATTTCTCACTTCCTGTCTCTCTGTCTCTCTCTGTCTTTCTGGTGAGCAAATGTGCCTTGTAACAAAAACCTCTCCAAAAAAAGAAAAAAACAAACAAAACACATGTATTGTCTAGCTGAAACTGTGCACTATTTAATCAACATCTGCCAATGAGCTCTCCAATTTTATGACTTCCCTAATCCCTGGCAACAATCATTCAACTCTACTTCTACTAGTTCCACTTTTTAAAATTCCGTATATAAATAAAATCACGCAGTGCTTGTCATTTTATACCTGGCTAATTTTACTTAGTATAATGCCCTACAGATTCATCTATGTTTCAGAAATGAAAGTATCACTATTTTAATCTTTTTAAGAGGCTGAATAGTATTTCATCAAGTGTGTATTTAAACAAACAGGATTGTAGTCCATTATGTGTGTGTGTGTACACATGGTGTCCTCATAAAATTCATGGGAAGTATATATTATGAAAAACCATGCATGGATTTTAAGAAATGCTTTGTGCTAACATAGACTAATGCTTTAATATGTCACTGGACTCACATGTAGTCGACTGTGGTTCAAGTCCTGGACCTGGTGGCTTAAACTCATGCCGGGCGCGTGTGCGTGCTTGCCCAAGATCCCAGGAGGAAAATGGATGAGAATGGATTGTGGCGTGGCCATCCCCCCGGGGGGTGATTTCTCACTTCCTGTCTCTCTGTCTCTCTCTGTCTTTCTGGTGAGCAAATGTGCCTTGTAACAAAAACCTCTCCAAAAAAAGAAAAAAACAAACAAAACACATGTATTGTCTAGCTGAAACTGTGCACTATTTAATCAACATCTGCCAATGAGCTCTCCAATTTTATGACTTCCCTAATCCCTGGCAACAATCATTCAACTCTACTTCTACTAGTTCCACTTTTTAAAATTCCGTATATAAATAAAATCACGCAGTGCTTGTCATTTTATACCTGGCTAATTTTACTTAGTATAATGCCCTACAGATTCATCTATGTTTCAGAAATGAAAGTATCACTATTTTAATCTTTTTAAGAGGCTGAATAGTATTTCATCAAGTGTGTATTTAAACAAACAGGATTGTAGTCCATTATGTGTGTGTGTGTACACATGGTGTCCTCATAAAATTCATGGGAAGTATATATTATGAAAAACCATGCATGGATTTTAAGAAATGCTTTGTGCTAACATAGACTAATGCTTTAATTTCTGTTTTTTGCATAAAACGAAGTCCAAGAAATTACTCTGTTCAGAGCTTTGATTCTATTTATTTGCTCCAGCATTTATATTACATCTGTTGTCTTCAAACTATATCTCTTTATGTGAGTGGTTTACATCCCTGAATATAGAACATCTAGGGAACTTAAAACATGTACAGATGCCTGGATTTCACTTTAAAGCCTCTCAGTCCATTATTCTGTGGGGGTCACAGGACTTCAGAATTATTACTTTAAAAAAAAAAAAACTGCTTGGGGTATTCTAATATGCAGCCCAGGCTGAGAACCAAAGTACCCTGAGAATCACCTCCTTGCTTTCATGTCTTGATAAGTGTTGTTCTTCTGTCTCACGTAAGCCCAGTATGCAGAAGACTTAACCCAGATCATATCTAAACTGCCTGTCATATTTTATCATGCAGTCCTTTCCATCTCACTCTTCATCCTTCTGCATCAGTAAGTTAGGAAGAGCTGCTTTCTCCTGGAAAGCCTGGGGGAAGAAGGTGTTTAGAAGAGGATTACTGAAATTGGGCCCCCTAGGGTATTCAGATACAGAGTGCTTAAGCTGCTGCTTATGGAATTTTCTCCTTCTCAATAGGAATCATCCAAAACGTGAGAATGGCCATGATAACTTCCTCAAAAACAAATGTAGTGAAACTATCAGGTCTTTGCCAGGCATGTGTGTGTGCATGCCCAACATCCCAAGAGGGATCACCTCCGGGGGGGGGGGGGGGGGGTGTCGCGCGTCTGGGGGTGATATCTCGCTTTCTGTCTCTCTGTCTCTCCAGTGAGTGCATATGCCCTATAGCAAAATTTTTTTCTTAAAAAGCAAAACAAAACAAAGCAGAACCAGGAATCAGTGAGGTCTCCTGAAATATGCTGCATAGAACCTGAGCTATATCTATTGCACTGTATCTAACTGACTCATTTGTTTCTCTGGGTATAATTTGCAATTCTAAACATAGGCCTTCTTATAGTGGTCAGTACCTTTGCAGGCACAGATCCTCTCTCCTCATCTTGCTGGGTGAAATTCTATTTGCCTTTAGAAGTTGACTCCAAATACCATTTCCTCCCTGAAGTCATTCTTGAGCCCATACTCTGTCAATGTATGTAGTTCATACTCTGTTCATGTGTATGTAGTTTTGAACTTTATTAACAACTGGCAGCAGAAAGAGTAGAAATATAAGGGGACTTTAAGAGATTTGTAAAAAACAGAATTTAAGTATAAGTTACTTTTAGACCAGATTTTTAAATACACACATACATTTTTATAAAATGTATTTTCTTGAAATTTTGAAAACCTCTCATATTAAGTATTTAGTAAGTTTATTAAGTATTCAATGAGTTTATTTGTTCATCTATCAATAGACACTGGTGAATTTCATATTAGTATTATAAATAATGAAGCAAATAACGGCATTACATGAGAAAATAGATTATCTCTTAGACATACAAATTTTATTTATTTATTTATTTATTGAAGAGATTTTTGCTATAGGGCATGTGAACTCGCCAGAAAGACAGAGAGAGACAGAGAGATAAAAAGTGAGAAATCACCCCCCCCAAGGGGGATGGCATGCCACAATCTCTTCTCCTCCATTTTCCTCTTGGGATATTGGGCACGGATGCACCCACTCTCGGCATGAGTTTAAGCCACTGGGTCTGGGACTCGAACTGTGGTTGACTATATGGGAGTTCAGCAACAGCCATTATGCTTACTGCTGGTCCCATGCAGATTTTATTTTATTTATTTTTTGGATACATTCCCAGAAGTGAAAATGCTTGATCATAGGGTATCTTTATTTATATTAATTAGTTTTTGAACAATATCCATGCTATTTTCCATAATGTCTGTACCAATTTACATTCCCATTATCAGTGTACAGGTAATTTCCACCCACATCTTCAATTCATATTATCTATTATATTTTTTATTATAGCCATTCCAACAAATAGCAATTCTGACAAGATGTAAATATTTACTGTACATGTTTGTCAATGATATCTCATGATGTTTACTTGCATTTCCTTAATAATAAACGTGAACATTTTTGCTTATACCTATTGTTTATATGGTTCTATTATATTTTTTTCTTTTATGCATTTACTTTATTCTTTTTCTCATTCATTCGATCTTTCTTTTTTATTATACCCATTTATTTTTTTAACTTACATTTAATCATGGTACATCTTTCCAGAGTACAACATGGTTTTTCCCTGCATGGATACCATGCATAATTGTCAAGTCAAAGAATCTACCATATACATTGTCAGCCACAGATAACTTTTCATTTTCTGTATATTTTAAATTTGTTTGTTTTTTCCCTCACCCTTTCCCTTCCACTCCTATTACCCCCTACACTGTCTCTAGTATCTACGGTTGCCTTCCCAGCTATTATACCTTTTAATCTTTCAATTCCTACTATAGAGTGCAGACATTAATTATATATTGAAAAATGTCTGTTTGCTTTCTTGCTCTTGATTTTTAATGTTCCTTTTACATTTTGGATGGTAATTGCAAGTCAGATATATGGTAGCCAAATATGTTCTGCCATTCTGTAGGTTGTCTATTTATTCTGTTGTTTATTTTAATTGTTGTACAGAATCTGTTTAGTTTGATGAAATCCATTTATCTACTTGCACTTCTGTTGCCAGTGTTGTCATATCCAAAAAGATTTTGCCCAGATCAATGTCAATAAGTCTCCTCCATGTTGTTTTCTAGTAATTTTCTAGTTTTAGGTCTTATTTTTAAGGGTTTAATCTATTTCGAGTTTATTTTTGCTTATGGTGTGAGATAAGAGTCCAGTTTCATTCTTCTTCCTGTAAATATTCAGTCTTTCCCTTAACATTTACTGAAAAGATTTTCCTTTCCTTCTTTTTTATTTTTCCTTTTTTGTTTTGACATCATAATTGACAATCAATTGGTTGTAAATATATGGTTCTATTGTATTTGTGGAATGTATATTTTCTTCCATTAGATTATATGTCTTCTTATATATTGATTATAAAAAAACAAACTTTCTTTTTTATTGTTGAGTATGATGTTAAATGTGAGATTATCATTCATGGTAGTTATGTTGATATACCTTTAATCTCTGTCCAATCAGTTGTAGTTTTTTTCTTAAAAGGATATTAAGTTTCCACATTTATTGAAATGACCATATGATCTTTATTTTTTTTTCTGTCAAATTGATGTTTCACGTTCATTTATTTGCATAAATTGAACCATTTTTCATCACAGGAATAAATCTCACTTGACCACAGTGTGTAAATATTTTAATGTTCTGCTCAATTTGATTCGCTAGTATTTTGTTGAAGATTTTAAGTGTGTATTTGCTAGATGTCTTGGCATGTAATTTTTTTTTCAAAATGTTCTTATTTGATTTTAGTATCAGGGTAATTCTGTTCTTATAAAATGAATTTTTCTCTTCTTCAGTTTTTTGGACGAGTTTCAGAAAGATTGGCATAGATTATGCTTTATGTTTGGTATAATTTACCCCAAAGTCATCAAATTCTGTGCTTTTCTTTGTTGAGAATAATTTGATTATTGAGTCAGTCTTTTCACCTTTGGTCATTCTAATTCATATTCTCTATTTTTATGATTCAGTTTTGATAGGTGTATGTTTCTAGAAATTTTCAATTTATTCTGGTTTATCCAATTATTGGCATGTAATTTTTTATTACTCTCTTCCAGTCACTTGTACTTCTGTGGTAGCAGTTGTAATGACTCCTCTTTTATTTCTGATTTAATTTATTTTAGTCTTCTCTCTTCTTTTCTTATTTTGCAAGTGGTTTGTCAATTTTGTGTATATTTCCAAAAATAGCTATGTATATTTATTTATTTATTTATTATCTATTTCATTTGTTTCTACTCTGATCTTTATTGCTTTTCTATGTGGACATGGGGCTTACTTTGTTTTCCTATTTCTATTTCCTTCTGATGTAATATTATGCTGCTTATTTGAGGCTTTCCTTTTTATTAATAAAGGTGTTTGTCACTAAAACCATGTCACTTGTTGGATGTAATGTTCAATATATGGTGGTTCAATTAATTTTGTCAATAGTGTTATTCAAGTCCACTGTTTGCTATTGATTTTCGGTCTGAATGACCTACCTATTGTTTGAAGTGGGATTGTGAAGGCCTTTATATTATTGTATTATAGTTTATTTGTCACTTCAGTCCTGTTTCTATAAATTTTATATATTTGATTTATATATTTACAAGTTCCAGTACTGAGTGCATACATATTTATGGTTACTGTATATACTTTGTGGCTACCATCTGGCTTATCTAAAACGTGTTATAGCCTTAACATTGTATTTTAAGTAGATTGCAACTTAATTCAAACCACATAAGAATCCATACATTTAACTCTTTTTCTCCCATATTTTTTGTTGTGATGCTCCAATTTTCAGTATATATTAAAATACTGTGAACTTTTTACTCAACTATTGTAGTTATAGTTATTTTTAACTTGTTTTTATGAAATATTTTGATGCTTTAATGAGTAAGTATTATGTAATAGAAATTGCCACTTTTTTTTTCTTTAAATCAGTTGAAATGTACTTTTAAGTCCCATTAGAGAACTCCTCCAGGTCACTTACTTGCCACAGTAAATGACATTACTACAGTTGTCAGGACTCCTTGTTGTCAAGAACTGCAATCAAGAACTAAGGTCTAACTTCAAAGCCAAGGAAACTGCTGTGTTGCCTCCAGTCTTATTACCTCTCTTGGTGCTTCCAGGATGATCAGGCTCAGATCCCTGCTTTGTAGGAAATGCCAACTTTACCTTCCAACTTCTGGCTGTCAGTGTTTTCCTTTCCCTCTCCCTAATATAATCTTCTATATGTGTTTGGTATTCAAGGAGAAAATAAAAACAAATAATAAAAATGTCTGTAGACAAAAACCTGTATTTACTTTAACAACATCACTTTACTTTGAGGAAAAGAAGTACAAATATGACAGAGTACATTTGTAGAAGGGTCTACAAAATACTTGCTAATGGGGAATTTTGATAGAGTTATTTGGCCAAAGCTTATTGACAAAATTTACATTGTGATGGATTTTTACAAACCTATTAAAAGTCTAGCTGTTGTCACTCTATGACAAAATAAATATTATCTGAAGATTAGAACTGTTTCATTATTTGTAGTCTCTTTCAGCTTTTATATATCATTATCCTATTACTAAAGAAAAAATGATCACTTTCTCACATTGCTATAAAAGACTGACAGTACAAACAGAATGCTAGTGAATAGCACAGCTGAGGGCCAGAAAGCAAAGGAAATCACGTGTATGCCAATGATTCTGTATTGATCAATCAAATGCATGTGTTTGTGTTGATAGCATTGTGCTTTTGGGCAGGCTGATACATTTTCTATCTAAGGTAGAGCTGCCAGCATGGAAGGAAAATAAGGGTTTTCAAATGTGAAAATAATTAAAGCATCCTTCTATTTCTCTAGAAAGAGAGACTGCTACAATTCCAAGCTTCAATAGTAATGAGCAAGATAATTATCCTCTTTGCATAACATATACACAATTTAATTGAGCCTAATTCTCTTCTTAAATTCCAAAATGGAGGTCCTTCCTGATATCATCAAATCAACACATGGGGAATTCTTTCCCAATCAACATATTCTCTTGATGCTTGGAATGACATTCACTGTACAAATTTTGTTTATTTTCCAAACATACTTTTGAAATAGACCATCAGAGGGAACCAGCAGTTAGCGTAATGGCTATGTCGCTGAACTCCCACGTAGTTGACCGTGGTTCGTGTCCCAGACCCAGTGGCTTAAAACTCACGCCGTGCGCATGTGCGTGCATGCCCAAGATCCCGAGAGGAGAATGGAGGAGAAGGGATTGCGGTGTGACCATCCCCCCTGGGGGGTGATTTCTGGCTTTCTGTCTCTATGCCTCTCTCTGTCGGGCGAGCGCACGCGCCCTATAGCAAAAACCTCTCCAAAAAAAAAATAGACCATCAGATATTGTTCTACCAATTACTAATTGAGTTGTTATGCTACCATAGTGGAGTTGAAGAAATTCAAAATTTTGTTTCAAATTTATTTTAAACTTTAATAATCTTAAAAAGACTAATGCATACATGTATGCACAAATATCTGCACACATACAGATGTGCATATCCCACAAGAAAAGAGAAACAAAACAAAAATGTTATTAAGCATTTTAAAAAATAGTTCTTGAGAAAATAATTAACTTATTTCCTCAGTTTGTTTACCATACTAAAAAGTTATAAATAGATTAGAGTTTAAGGTCCATATTTATATTTCTATTCCAGATTTTTGATGACAGTGACAAGTGCAAAGGAACATTATACCAATTTGTTATATGTCCATTTTGCAGGTATTTATTTTTATATGATATTAACAGTGATATTTTTGTTTCCCAAAGGCCGTATATTTAAAAGTTATATTAAGGTCACTCTTATAAGAACTCAAAGAACTGTCAATTATGAAATAGCTCAGAAAAAAGCTACTATGCCTAAGGTATTAACATATTTGTTAATTAGGACCTTATTTTTTCTCAATTTTACAATACATGTGCAGCATATGATATTTGTAAAGTATAGTAGAGTTTGAAAAAGTAGCTCATAACCACTCAGTATTCCCATTTCCTCAGTGAGAGAAAACTGCTATTTTATTTGTATGCAATATTATTTTTTTCAGATTATTTATTTATCTTTTCCTAGATATATAAAAATAGAGGGAAAGAAAAAATGAGCCTCCTCATTATGGTCTTCATGCTATGACCCACCACTTCTGCCTGCACCGATTGTAGGCACACATGTCTGTACCAGGCATGCTCAAAGAGATCTTGTGAAGCAGACCCAGTTTTCTTACTGCTGCTCCACCACCTGGCCTCTGTAGAATTCTATTTTAAAATGTATTTTTTAGTAAAGTGTGTCTTTTCAAAAAGTAGACACAGTAATTCCCACACATCTCTGCATAGGATAACATAGCAAACTGCTTGCCTACCAAAGAACATTAATCCATTGAAGAGTTTCCATTGGCCATATCGCATGCTCACACACATTGGATTTTTATAGTCTTTATTTTCATAGACAAAGTAAACAAAGAAGCAGATCCTGCTTACTCAAGTCCACTACTTTCCATTCTCTTTGTTTATGACTCAGTGCTTCTTCCTTAGTTAAGAGCTCAAGTTAGGTTAGGTTTAGCAAGTGAGGTAAATGACAGACATGAATTTATTGGGGATAGTTCAACAATTGTCTTCCCATATTAAGAAAATGCAGTAGTTGACCATCAGTCCTTGTGAAAACTGTCAAGTAAAATGCCCTATGATGGCAAAAATAACATTACAATTCACAAAACATTATAAAGGAATTTCGGGGAGAGGGGTGACAGGCGGCGTGGTAGTTGAGGTGCTAAACTCCCACGTGGCTGTGGTTCAAGTCCCAGACCCAGGGACTTACTTTCTCACTTTTTCTCTCTCTCTCTCTTTCTCTCTCAGGTCAAATTAAAAAATAGTAATGATAATGAATAAAAAAATTTTAAAAAGGAATCTCAGGTAAAATATGCCTCTGCTGTTCAGTTTCATAATGATGTACAATTAGCAGTTTTCCATATTATCAACTTATGTCCACAACCTCATTTTATCAATTTAACACATCATCTTATGGTAATCTTTTTCCCATTTTTCTGCTATTATTGAACATCTTTATAATCTTTGGTCCATACTTAAATTGCTTCAATGAGAGTCCTGTCTGCAGTGTTACTATGGTTAAGAATATAACAGAATCATGGGGCCATCAGATGGCATGGTGGTTAAGGGAGCCGGGTTCCTGCAAGGCTAACAGCAGATCGAGGCCTGGACCTGGCAGCCACTATCACTCTCTCTCTCTGTCCCTCTCTGGTCAAAAACAAATAAATAAATAAAGCTAAATAAAATAACAACAAAAAGAATACAACAGGATCATATAGTCTCATTAACGCTATGCTTTCTAAATGTTTATTAATTTGCGTAGCATAGGCATGTTATACTAGTTTAAATGGTTTGTTTCCAAGCATTTTTAGCAGTACTAAGAATCTCATTATAGTGTACTTACAATTTAAAAAAAATTTATTTGCAAGATTTTGCATTTCTTCTTTGGCAAACATCTAATTTATATTCCTGATTATTTATCCATGGCAGGGGTGGGATGGGAAAGTAAGAACGAAGGAAAGAAAGGGCTGGTGCGCTAATTTCACTGAGCTGTAAGTCCCAGGATCTGTTCCTGTGTTGTTCAGGCTCAAGATTCTGGATGGGCACAGGATAATCCACATACAAAGAACTGCCAGCAAAGTGTCTTCCCATGAATGCTATGAAAGCAAAATAAGCCTTTGTTTTTCTGAATGCATTAACAGCTTATTTTTAATAAATATTGTAACTCCTGGTACTAATAAATCATGTATTTTTCATCGATAATTCTAATTTTTTTCTTAGTTTTTACAATGAGTAAAATTCTCATATTTTTAAGTGTTTATTACTACTCTAAAACCACATTATTGACTTGTGTTTTTATATTTTGCTACTACTCACTTCCTAATTTGTCATCAATTCCATTTGAAATTAATTGTTTAGTGCTCATTGAAATAAGCAAATAGGAACCAGATGGTAGCTCAGTGGTAAAACATAATGGTTTGCAAGGCTGATCTATATGGGAAGGTACCTGGACAAAGTCTGGAGATCTACCTGTATGCTTGGTCCACACCTACCTATGGTCCAGGGCTGACCGAAGGTTGAAGGTTGGGATTGAATCTTAACCTCAAGACTTTTTTATTTTTTTAATTATTTATTTAATTTTATTTCTTGATTCATTTATTTTAATTTGACCAGAGAGAGAGAAAGAAAGGGAGCAAGAAAGTGAGAAAGCAAGCCACCAGGTCCAGAACTTGAACCATGGTCAGCCATGTAGGAGTGTCTAGCACCTTAACCACCACACCACCTGCTGGTCTCTCCTCAAGACCTTTTTAAGGATGTTGTCTTTCTCTTTCTCTCTCTCTCTGTATGCCTCCCTTGCTTATGGGAGAAATAAGTAAATAGGCTTTTAAAAAAGAGAGAGGCCAGCTAATGGTGTGGTGGTTAAGGTGGCTGGCTCCCACGTGGCTGACAATATGATTCAAGTACCAGATTCACTGGCTTAAAAAACAGGTAGACCTGTGAGTGTGTGCATGTGTGTGAGGACATGCGGGGGGCTGGAGTTCCCAAAAATCTGGAGAATGGAGGAGGAGGGATTGCAGCACAGATTCTTCCCCATACACCTGCCAGGTGGTAGGTGCTATAGAAAAATCAAAGAAAAAAATGTTTAAAAAGAGAAAAGAAAAGGAAAAAAAAAGAAAAGAACAATAGTGGAAACTCCCTCTACATTGGTAAACTACTATTTGTCATAAACAGTATTTTTTGTATTGTTTCTAAGAACACTAGGAACAGGAGAAAATGTACCAAAACCTTTCTGGAAAATAATGTACTGTTTAATAACATGCATTTTATAAGCCAGAGGTAGAGAATTTCTATTTCTTGAGAATAATAAAATTGTATTCAATTTTTCCAAAGATATAATTTTACGTACTGGAAATTATACACATAAACACACACACACACACACACATATATATATATATACTGTATTCTTAAAAAGATACTGAGCACCTACCATATATGTGGCAATATTCAATTTTCTAGTTTATTGTTGAATTGAATATGAAAAACCATAGCACTCATATACCTTATAATCCAGAAATAAAGTAAATTGCTTTACCCTCTAGTCAGAAATTGAAAAAATGCTTCAACTTAAAATATATGTATAAACTCTCAAATGTTTACAAATTAAATTAAAATATATTAAATACATACATTCTGGAATTACATCTCTCTGTTTTTTAGAAGACTGGTGTTCTTTCATTCAATTAGATTGGTACAATTTTGTAAATGAATTACAAGTTTCTATCTCAGATAAAAATATTTGGGAAGATGAAATGTTTTGCCATTTTTCTACCTCTTTTTCTGACTTAAGAGACTGCAATACAAAATTTGAAAATAATTTTTATTGTTACATTGATATTAATTTTATTTTTATGTAATGTACTTTAGGAATAAACTAATGATATTTTTCATATTTATCAAAATGAGCAAACTAAATCAGTCCATCCTATAATTATGACATTCAGTTATTATCTTTAAATTTTATTTTGCTAGAGGTGGTCGGATAGCTAATTTAAAAAATATTTGTCTATTTTAAAGACACAAAACCGATAAGAAAAAATGATAAAATATATCACAGGTAATATCAAATACATATGTAAAAGAATTACCAAATTTTTAAGATAATTAGTACAGCAAATTACATAGTGAACCCAGTTCAATGGTGTTTGATAAACTTAATTTATAAAACTAGATTTTTTTGGTTTAATTAATGAGTACTTTATTTCATTGCTATCTTTGGAAACAGAATGATTCTACCTCTCAATTCCATTTGAAATTAATTGTTTAGTGCTCATTGAAATAAGCAAATAGGAACCAGATGGTAGCTCAGTGGTAAAACATAATGGTATGCAAGGCTGATCTATATGGGAAGGTACCTGGACAAAGTCTGGAGATCTACCTGTATGCTTGGTCCACACCTACCTATGGTCCAGGGCTGACCGAAGGTTGAAGGTTGGGATTGAATCTTAACCTCAAGACTTTTTTATTTTTTTAATTATTTATTTAATTTTATTTCTTGATTCATTTATTTTAATTTGACCAGAGAGAGAGAAAGAAAGGGAGCAAGAAAGTGAGAAAGCAAGCCACCAGGTCCAGAACTTGAACCATGGTCAGCCATGTAGGAGTGTCTAGCACCTTAACCACCACACCACCTGCTGGTCTCTCCTCAAGACCTTTTTAAGGATGTTGTCTTTCTCTTTCTCTCTCTCTCTGTATGCCTCCCTTGCTTATGGGAGAAATAAGTAAATAGGCTTTTAAAAAAGAGAGAGGCCAGCTAATGGTGTGGTGGTTAAGGTGGCTGGCTCCCACGTGGCTGACAATATGATTCAAGTACCAGATTCACTGGCTTAAAAAACAGGTAGACCTGTGAGTGTGTGCATGTGTGTGAGGACATGCGGGGGGCTGGAGTTCCCAAAAATCTGGAGAATGGAGGAGGAGGGATTGCAGCACAGATTCTTCCCCATACACCTGCCAGGTGGTAGGTGCTATAGAAAAATCAAAGAAAAAAATGTTTAAAAAGAGAAAAGAAAAGGAAAAAAAAAGAAAAGAACAATAGTGGAAACTCCCTCTACATTGGTAAACTACTATTTGTCATAAACAGTATTTTTTGTATTGTTTCTAAGAACACTAGGAACAGGAGAAAATGTACCAAAACCTTTCTGGAAAATAATGTACTGTTTAATAACATGCATTTTATAAGCCAGAGGTAGAGAATTTCTATTTCTTGAGAATAATAAAATTGTATTCAATTTTTCCAAAGATATAATTTTACGTACTGGAAATTATACACATAAACACACACACACACACACATATATATATATATATACTGTATTCTTAAAAAGATACTGAGCACCTACCATATATGTGGCAATATTCAATTTTCTAGTTTATTGTTGAATTGAATATGAAAAACCATAGCACTCATATACCTTATAATCCAGAAATAAAGTAAATTGCTTTACCCTCTAGTCAGAAATTGAAAAAATGCTTCAACTTAAAATATATGTATAAACTCTCAAATGTTTACAAATTAAATTAAAATATATTAAATACATACATTCTGGAATTACATCTCTCTGTTTTTTAGAAGACTGGTGTTCTTTCATTCAATTAGATTGGTACAATTTTGTAAATGAATTACAAGTTTCTATCTCAGATAAAAATATTTGGGAAGATGAAATGTTTTGCCATTTTTCTACCTCTTTTTCTGACTTAAGAGACTGCAATACAAAATTTGAAAATAATTTTTATTGTTACATTGATATTAATTTTATTTTTATGTAATGTACTTTAGGAATAAACTAATGATATTTTTCATATTTATCAAAATGAGCAAACTAAATCAGTCCATCCTATAATTATGACATTCAGTTATTATCTTTAAATTTTATTTTGCTAGAGGTGGTCGGATAGCTAATTTAAAAAATATTTGTCTATTTTAAAGACACAAAACCGATAAGAAAAAATGATAAAATATATCACAGGTAATATCAAATACATATGTAAAAGAATTACCAAATTTTTAAGATAATTAGTACAGCAAATTACATAGTGAACCCAGTTCAATGGTGTTTGATAAACTTAATTTATAAAACTAGATTTTTTTGGTTTAATTAATGAGTACTTTATTTCATTGCTATCTTTGGAAACAGAATGATTCTACCTCATAGTGGATGAAAGGAAGTAAAAAGTATCTACATATCTAGTGTCAAAGAATGAAAAAGATAGAAAACAGAAGGAAATAGGGATTCTGAACAGAACCACATGAATTTGGAACCAGAATTCTAATTAAGTAGGAATCCAGCTCTGTAATTATGAGGTCTGCTATTAAAGTAACTGTTGTTTTTGTTACCCTTTCGTCTACCCACACTGAGTCTGTAGGTCTGATTCTATGAGAGAGAAGGTGGATAGCTTAGTCATTAGCCATTATTCCATTAGAGCTATTTTTGGGGGAGGGTAAGAGGGAGCGAATCCAAGGGAAAAAGAAGGAAGTAAAACATGTAAGGGATACGAAAATGGAAAATTATCTAGTGATGATAACATGTGTGATAATACCTTTAACTGGACGCTGGGAAAATCTATTTTACAAACCATAATGATATACAGTGGTTGAATTCATAAAAATAAATAAATAAACTGAGAAAGAAATGTTTTGCTATAGAGTACATGCGCTTACCAGACACAGAGAAACATGAGAGAAGGAAAGTAAGAAAGTACCCACCAGAGGGATGACCGTGCAGTGATTCCTTCTCCGCTATTCCCTCAGGATTTGGGGCATGCATGCACATGTGCCCAGCTTGTATTTCAAGCCATTGGGTTTGGGACTCAAACCAAGCAACGGGCCATATGAGATCCAAATGCCTTAACTACCATGCCACTGGCTGGCAGTGTGTGAACTTTTGTATCAACTTTATCATAATTGCCAAAACTAGAAAGAATTCAAATCTCCTTTGCCTGGTAAATGGATAAATAAACATGGGGCGGTCATTTAATGGTATGATATTGGTTAGTAAATAAAACAAATAAATTACTACATGCAACAACGTGTATGGATCTCATGAATTACACCAAAGTAAAAAATTCAGATTCAGATGGTTTCATTTTGATTTATAGAACACTCTAGAAAAGATAAAACCATACAGCAGTAAATAGATTAGTGGATGCTATGACTACATATGTGTATTTGTTAATGTTTAGAATTTTATCCTAAAGATAATTTATTGTACTGGATGTACCTTTTACCTACAAAAATCTCAGAAACAATCAAAAACATTTCTGAAAGCTGACAAAGTTCCTTGATTCACAGTCCTCTCTAAGTAGTAAACTGGATAAGGGATTTATCATGAGTAAGAAGTAGATGGTTGAGCCACAAAAATAGAGTTGTCTGATTATTAAAAGAAGAAAGAAAGAAAGAAGAAAGAAAGAAAGAGAAAGAAAGAATAAGAAAGAAGAAAGAAAGAAAGAAAGAAAGAAAGAAAGAAAGAAAGAAAGAAAGAAAGAAAGAAAGAAAGAAAGAAAGAAAAAAGAAAGAAAGAAAAGAAAGAAAGAAAGAAAAAGAAAGGAAGGAAGGAAGCCACAACAATGTATGCTGGCATGGGAATGGCTGGCGTTGCTTCATTTGCTTCTAATTTACTAGTTTGGGAGAGGCACTGGCAGTACCCGGGAAAGGATGAGAAAACCTTTACCTAGGGTGCTTATTTACATCCAGAAAAGTAGGGAGGAAACTTACAGAAGACAGCTATGGGAATACCATAATTACTGGCTCCCAGAATGCGCAATAGCTCCAAGTAGCATCAGCCACAGTTCCAATTATACCAGTCCTAGAGGCATGTAAATTTTCATCATTATTTCAAAAAATGTAAGTCTCAGAATTCAACATAACTCAAATGTTAAATATTTATTCTCTAACCACACCTGAGAAGATCCTACTATCATCCATACCATAGAGTTTATAGAAAAAAAATAACAGACGCTCTCTCCAGAGGGTGTGAGGTGCAGGTTGCTCATACATGCTGCTGTTTGTGACAGCGACAGAGCTGACCAATGCACCAAAGAGATGAGGCGGACCCAAGGGCTGTCTGATGCACTGCATACACAGCTACTTCAGTACAGATCCTTGCTCTCTCCTATCGAGGATGGTCAGATTCGTATTACTCCCAAAAAGCTATGTGTATCGCTGTACCCCTATTTTTTCTTTACTTTCTGTTCCTTGGCCACTCTTGAAAGCCTGCACTTCATATGTCCAACCTCTCCACTTCCTCCATGCTCATTTATTTTCTATTTACAGACAAGGTTCTTCCACACGTTAGGCAGGGCCAACTCCATGGAGCAGCAATAATGTACTATTCAAAAGAAGCCAGGTCCTATATGGTGTGTCTGAGGTCTACATCTCCACCCCATCAGCCTGAAACACGGAGCGTGAGAACAAGTGCTCAAGATCCAATGGACTGGCAGCTGAGGAAGGGCTTCGTGGTGTGGCCAAACCCTGTTGTGGGTGCATCTCCTGCTCTCTTTCTCTTGCACACATAACCACACTGTATCACAAATAAAGAAAATAAAAGGTATTAAGAAATATCACCTCTGACCCTGCCCATTCAGTTGTGGGACATCAGTGTCCCTTAAATCTGCTCTTGGACTGCTCCTATTCTCATCTCTCATCTCCTCTCCTCCCCTCCCCCTCATATGTTCTCATCTCCTTCCCGCCACTCACCTCCTCCCATATCCCTTTCCTTTCTCTTCTTTTCCTCCCTTTCTGGTACTATTTTGGCTGAAACCGAGGTACCTGTTAAGTCTGTGCTGATGGGCTCCATCACAGCTCTCTGTTTTTTCTTTACTATTCAGTTGGCAGCAATATATTGGCCAATAATTAACTAGGAACCAAATTTGCAGGGATTCTCATACAGCGATAAGCATTCCACATGGAGTAACTCATAACGCATTCAAAATCACCCAGCATGTTCCTATTTTCTTTTTCTAATTAACAATTGGTGTGATAAAAAAAAATTCCCAAAACACGAGAAGATTATTTTTTTCAAAAGTTATTTGTGTGTTTATGTGTGTGTGTCTGGTTGGTTTTGGTTTTGGTTTGTTTCTTTGGGGTTTTTTGTTTGTTTGTTTCTTTGTTTTTGTTTTGTTTTGTTTTGTAATAGAGAGAGGCAGAGGGAGAGAAAAAGTCACTGGGGTTTTCATACCATGATCCCACCCCAGCCTCAGCCAGCGAAGATCACAGGCCTGCATATAGAGGGAGGCCTGAGGACATGGATCAGGTTGAGCATTGCATTTCTACTGAACCATAATAGCTGCCTTCTTTTTAAAAAAAGTTTATTTTCCTTTGAAAAAAGAAAGGGAGGGTTGGGAGAGAGAGCCTGAATAGGGTTCAGCCCTGCTGTTAGTCAGGATCAAGATGTGCCCACAGGTGGTTTTAGGTAGGTCTGGATAAAACCCAGAGCCTTCCCATATGGTCTCCAGGACTCCACCGCAGCGTCCATACTGCCTGCCATGGCTCAACAACAACAACAACAACAATTACATATTTCGTGATTTCTGTGTGTTAGAACTTTGGACTGAGCATTTCTGTTGTTGCACCTAATGTTGACCAGGTAGAATTCAGCTGATGGCTGGTCTTTTATGGAGTCCAAGAGGCTTTATTCACCTGCCTGATCTGTGATGGGGAACCTGGAGTGCCAGACTCTGCTGGGCTTCTATCCTTCTCCTTGTATTTACAGATCTCTTTGGCTAGTTGAACTTACATGGTGACTCAGCAGGGCAGCTGGAGTCCATGTGGAGGGGTTGAGGTCCTCGAAGGAGTAAGTTGCTGCTGCCAATCTCTTTAAGTACTAGCCCTGGAACAGAAATGGGGTCCGCTCAGCTGCAGTGTAGTCCTCAAAGCTGGCCCTTGTCTAAGGTAGCACAGATAGCCCCCCACTTCTCAAAGTGAGGACTTGAAGTATCTGTCACGTATATTATGATCACTATTTTTTGTTCAAGGCGTTGAGTCTTAGCCAAGTAAATGACTTCTATAAACTCACAAAACCTGTCTGGTGAACTAGGGTTATTGTCATGTACTTTTATTCTATTCTCACAACTAAATCTTTGGTTCAGACAATTTCCTGGAAATTCAGACACATGTTTCCAATTACTGATGAGGTAAAATTATGTGAATTATAAAACAAAAATGCTTCAATCTGAATACAGTTTATAAACAGGAAATTCAAATAATTCAATAAACAAATGCTACATTTAAATTTTCCCTGCTTTATGATCTTATTCCCTTTCATAATAATGCATTCTACTGCAGAAAATGATGAGGAGTCCGAAATTTCCTCTACCTCTGTCGTTCTAACTTATTTTAATAATAATTTGATTATAAAACTATCTCTTATGCTAGATAATAAGCTGCTTGTGAATATGTATTCCATCAAATTCCTCTTTGAGTAACCAACTCTAGCACAGAGACTGTTACAATGCATATGGTTATAATTGTGAAAAGAATGAATGAATTAAAATATGTGAAGTTGCCTGGCTTATGTCAAGTTAATCTGTCAAAATGAAAAGTCATTTGATTTTATGTAATAGACTCTTTGGTCTCCAGGAAGTTTCAAAGAAATGTACCAAGAAAGACTTTATTTAAGATTCTTGATTGTGAATCCAAATTACATTTTAGGTTCTGTCTCCTTCTAGATATAAGATATTTGAACATCTTTAATATTATTTTTTCAAGCAATACTAACTTTCTTTTGGGGACAGCAAATTAGTCATACCTAAGAGATGATGAACTACTTTAAGAGGAAACATAAATCATGTTTTAAGAAAAAATTGTAATATTTGGTGTGCACACACACACACCCACCCAAATGCTTTCATCTATGTACATATAACTTCTGTCCTTCTGACAAAATAGCACCTACAAGAGGATTTTCGGATAGAAGCGTACGTGAAAAATTTAGTAGATTTGTAGATGTTATCCCCTAGTACATGAGGTCATATTTAGATATGTAATTTTTTTCTCATAAGGCACTATTTGAAGAATTTATTGAAATTATGAATAATGTGTAATTTTAATGTATGAGAGCATTATAAGCTCTATGTTTGGGTTTTCAATGTGTTACTTTCACAGACAAGTTACTCTGAAGTCACAACAAAGTGACTACTCTCATTTTAAATTCTCTTCAGGTTATTTCTTTGTCATTAGAGAACTTTACCTTCAAGAACTGCAGCAGATCATCTAGCTTAATATTCTGAGAGGGAAAGGTCTGAAACGTTATGAGAATTGTTGACTGATTGCACTTGATCTGAAATTGCCTGCTCATTTCCATCCAAATCATTGGCAGTTTAACAAGTCAACTCCAGTGATGATAATGAAACATATGTTGCTGTACGGTACATGTAGATGTGGTTGGACATGAAACAGTAAGGCAGTATTTTTATTGTAGTTTAGAAAATTAAGTTCAACCTTAATGTTGTACCATTTAATGTAAATTGATTGTATATTTTCACTAATCCATGACTTCCATGTTTATGACACATACACATTTCTACTTTCCAACTCATTCAATTTGACAAATATTGTATAAAATTTTATTGTATTCCACAAAAGTTAAAATGACAGGATACCAGCGAATTTACATAAGAGAAAATGCACAATTAAATGAGATACTGTAAAGAAGTCTCATGGATTAAATCATCAAAGTAAAAGCTGATAAAATAATTTACACTACATTATAATTTAAACAAATATACAAGTCAACACTGAAGTAAATAATTTGTCATATTAAACATAAAACAGCGTACTATATCAAGAAAAATTTTTATGTGTAATATTAAACTCTAATATAGTGACTTTACTTGAGATTTAGAATTTATTTTCTGGTATAAAAGAACTTTTGTTATTCGGGACCAGCAGTTAGCATAATGGCTATGTCGCTGGACTCCCACGTAGTCAACCGTGGTTCGCGTCCCAGACCTGGTGGCTTAAACTCACACCGGGCGCGTGTGCATGCGTGCCCAAGATCCCGAGAGGAGAATGGAGGAGAAAGGATTGTGGTGTGGCCATCCTCCCTGGGGGGTGATTTCTCGCTTTCTATCTCTCTGTCTCTCTCTGTCTGGCGAGCACACACGCCCTATAGCAAAAACCTCTCCCAAAAAAAAGAAGAAAAAAAAAAAGAACTTCTGTTATTCAATAAAAATATGTTTCAAGAAGGAATCAATGAATAACCAGAGCATAGCAATAATATTTTTACTAAATAATTAATATATTGAAAATCTAAAGAATGCTTTATTTAATTAAAAAATATCTAGAAGAATTTGGTTCTTAGAAGATTATGTTATTAGAAATGGTCCAGAAGAGAAATTTGAATCTGACTGATGTGCCCAGTCTCTATTTCATCTATATTTGGTGACAGTATAAAGAAAAGTAAAAGAAGAAAATGTATGGAACCCTCAAATTTTTGAGAACGCTGTAAGGAGCCGACATTGAAAGTTTTAGTGATGTCAGAAACATTAAACTGGCTTTTTTGCAACATGCTGCACAGTTCAAACTGTTATATGCAGATGTGGAGTTAAAGAGTTGAGATGGAATCATACTTTAGAAGTTTGTTACAGCCAAAATGTCTTACTTATTTTGTGAATATAGTCAAATGCACCGAAATCATTAAAATTGAAAATACATCCCAGGAAATAATTTAGGTAGAGATTCTATGCTGAATCAAGGACTCAGTGAAATGATTTAGGCTTTCTGGTACTTACCACTCCTCAAGCACAGACAAATTAATGATCTATATAACTAGATTTTACCATTTACAGATATGAATCTGAGGCTTCTCAGAGGCAGTAAGTCAGAAACCTTTATACTCAAGTGTTCCTTAGATTGAATAACCATAAATCTATACATTTTTATATAGATGATTCCTAAGAGGAAAATGCCAGGAAATTATTTTTGTGACCATGAAATAGCATTGAAAATGACTTATCATATAATGTCACGTATTTTATGAACATTGTAAATAGTATTCCTGTTCCATTCTTTAATAGAAAGATGAAAAGACATTGAACTTAAAAACTAGAAAATCAACAGGAGCATAATCAGGAGAATCTCTGAAGACTGAGCATTTTTTAAAAAGAATTCTTTTATTTAACTTTATTATTATCCTTATTATTATTATTGTATTCTAATTTGATCAGACACACACACACACACACACACACACACACACACAAAGAAAGAGAGAGAGAGAGAGAAAGTGAGAAAACAAGCTACCAGGTCCAGGATTTGAACTGCAGTCAGCCATGTGGGAGCCCGGCACCTTTAACCACCACACCACTTGCTGGCCCAAGACAACATTATTCATTGTTTAAGTCACTCAAAACAAAAGTTTTTGTTATGATATGCAGAACTCATTAAATAAACAAAGTATTTTGAAGAAAATGCAATAATATTTAAATAAAAGGTTAAGTGTCACAGAAAAAAATTAAAAATTTGAAAATTTAAGTAGCTCATACCTGTACTAATTGTATTTGATGTAAGATTATGAAAATAGTACTCTATAAAATATGTGAAGTGATTGTAAAATAGTGGTTCCCAGAAGAAAATAATAATCTCTAAATACACATGACTTAGTACATGTAAAATAATACAAATTCAATGTTAACATACATGTTAAATGTCTTGAAATAACTATGTAAAAAATCATTGCATAGGTCACAACTTTGATATTAATCACTTCATTACAATGATGTAATCAACTTCCATGATTTTTTTAATTCAATCTTAATAAATATGGTTTTGGTGTAAAAAATAAATCTATTATAATGTAAATTTTTTTCATTTTCAGTAAGATTCATTTTCATTATTTCCTCCCAAAAAAGATAAAAACTTGAAGTAGTCGTGAAAATTACCATATATATCTTCCTAGGATCAAAAAGAACTTCAGGCCTGAAGCGTAAAGCCTTGAAATGATTTCACGTACTTATTTCTTAGTATAATGGGAAAAAATTATATATCTACAAGGAAACTCCCAGTTTAAACCCACATATTCTTTCAGCAAATTTTGCATTCTCAGTTTGCAAATGAAGGTAGGATCAATCAGATATTTTTGTGTGGGAAAAAAATCTGTCAGGACAGCTTTAAATGACTGAAAAAGAGTAAGTGAAATAGAAGTGTTATTGGCAGTAGCAAAAAAGGCAGCTGGATCTCACATGACTGCATAGTTCGAGTCTCAGACCCTGCAGCTTGAAAAATATGCTGGGCACGCTTGCATGTTTTTCAAGCCATGTATGCTCAGAATCTTAAAAAGAAGGGAGACATGGAGGAGAAGGGATTATGGTGTGGTCATTCTCCTTGGGGGGGATGCTTTCTCACTCTTTCTTTCTGTCTCTCACTGATGCTGTGCTCTGGCAAAAATAAATAAATAAATAAAAAGAAAGAAAGAAAGAAAAAAGGAAACTCATATGCTACCTAATTAGAACCTTTGTTTGCTACCTCCTCTGACTATTTTCGAAGTCTGCTGTAAAGGCTCTGTGTGAAGAAGTTACAACTCTCTGGGTTTAACCTGCAAGTGTCACTTGGTTGTGCCTCATGAACTCTTAGATCCCGAGCACCTTCATTACCAGGGAAGGAGAATTTGGGAGGAGCTGAGATCTATTCATGTACAGAAATGTTTCACCATTAAAACAAAACCATTTCAATAGCATAGTCATGCTTCAGACAAGTTTCCTAAATTTGTGATCTCATCTTGAGGTAAAAGAAAATTAATATGTCATTTTACATCCCTTAAGTAAAGAATCACTACTTTTCTATCAAACTATGAATTGCCATTCCCTTACACACTAATCTCTTATAGTTTTACATTGTGCTTCAGAATCTTAGCTTGTTTTGTTACACATAATAATTGTGCCATAATATAGTTTTTATATCTAAACTCCATAAAATTGTATTTAAATACCTTTCTTTTGTTAATATTTATAGCTGTCAACTTTTGCTTCTGAGTTTGGGGCATATTAAAAACATGTAACTTAATTAATAGATGCAAATATTGGATCTACATCATTAAACTAATAAAACACGTAATTTCTCACTCTACACAGGAACAAACATGGCAAATGTTATGAATCTTAATCTACTGAGTCCTTGTATACATTAAGTGTAACTATAAAGAACTGTATTTTTCTCTTTAGATCACGTCCCTTTCTCCATAATGAATTACCCATCTACTGTTTTATTTTTTGGGGGGAGAGAGATGTTTGATGCAGGGCGCGTGCGCTCGCCAGACAGACAGAGAGAGACAGAGAGACAGAAAGTGAGAAATCATACTTCTTCATCAGCATCACTTGTGAGAATATAAATAATTTATTTCTAATGATAAGCAAAGAAATGCAATTTATATGAAGCTTACTTATAAAAGAACATATTGGACTTTTCTAAATATGTTACTATTGTTTTTTGATGTTTTATTGAATGGAAGAGGAAGTGGTTTTTACTAGGAATTTGGTGGTAACCATCATCTACCTCTCTTTTCTGGGGGGACTTTGGTATAGGGTATGTGTGTGCACCAGAGAGACAGAGACAGAGAAAGTCAAACATTGCGCACACACCCTATAGCAAACACCTCTCAAAGAAAAAAAGAAAAAGTTAACACCATTTAGCTATACCAACGAAATTTGTAAATTCAAATAGCTGTGCATTTTCTAAACTTATAATTATACTTCTAGTTTTAAAAATCATTTGATACCAAATTATTAATGATTTGAACTGCAGTCAGCCATGTGGGAGCCCAGCACCTTTAACCACCACACCACTTGCTGGCCCAAGACAACATTATTCATTGTTTAAGTCACTCAAAACAAAAGTTTTTGTTATGATATGCAGAACTCATTAAATAAACAAAGTATTTTGAAGAAAATGCAATAATATTTAAATAAAAGGTTAAGTGTCACAGAAAAAAATTAAAAATTTGAAAATTTAAGTAGCTCATACCTGTACTAATTGTATTTGATGTAAGATTATGAAAATAGTACTCTATAAAATATGTGAAGTGATTGTAAAATAGTGGTTCCCAGAAGAAAATAATAATCTCTAAATACACATGACTTAGTACATGTAAAATAATACAAATTCAATGTTAACATACATGTTAAATGTCTTGAAATAACTATGTAAAAAATCATTGCATAGGTCACAACTTTGATATTAATCACTTCATTACAATGATGTAATCAACTTCCATGATTTTTTTAATTCAATCTTAATAAATATGGTTTTGGTGTAAAAAATAAATCTATTATAATGTAAATTTTTTTCATTTTCAGTAAGATTCATTTTCATTATTTCCTCCCAAAAAAGATAAAAACTTGAAGTAGTCGTGAAAATTACCATATATATCTTCCTAGGATCAAAAAGAACTTCAGGCCTGAAGCGTAAAGCCTTGAAATGATTTCACGTACTTATTTCTTAGTATAATGGGAAAAAATTATATATCTACAAGGAAACTCCCAGTTTAAACCCACATATTCTTTCAGCAAATTTTGCATTCTCAGTTTGCAAATGAAGGTAGGATCAATCAGATATTTTTGTGTGGGAAAAAAATCTGTCAGGACAGCTTTAAATGACTGAAAAAGAGTAAGTGAAATAGAAGTGTTATTGGCAGTAGCAAAAAAGGCAGCTGGATCTCACATGACTGCATAGTTCGAGTCTCAGACCCTGCAGCTTGAAAAATATGCTGGGCACGCTTGCATGTTTTTCAAGCCATGTATGCTCAGAATCTTAAAAAGAAGGGAGACATGGAGGAGAAGGGATTATGGTGTGGTCATTCTCCTTGGGGGGGATGCTTTCTCACTCTTTCTTTCTGTCTCTCACTGATGCTGTGCTCTGGCAAAAATAAATAAATAAATAAAAAGAAAGAAAGAAAGAAAAAAGGAAACTCATATGCTACCTAATTAGAACCTTTGTTTGCTACCTCCTCTGACTATTTTCGAAGTCTGCTGTAAAGGCTCTGTGTGAAGAAGTTACAACTCTCTGGGTTTAACCTGCAAGTGTCACTTGGTTGTGCCTCATGAACTCTTAGATCCCGAGCACCTTCATTACCAGGGAAGGAGAATTTGGGAGGAGCTGAGATCTATTCATGTACAGAAATGTTTCACCATTAAAACAAAACCATTTCAATAGCATAGTCATGCTTCAGACAAGTTTCCTAAATTTGTGATCTCATCTTGAGGTAAAAGAAAATTAATATGTCATTTTACATCCCTTAAGTAAAGAATCACTACTTTTCTATCAAACTATGAATTGCCATTCCCTTACACACTAATCTCTTATAGTTTTACATTGTGCTTCAGAATCTTAGCTTGTTTTGTTACACATAATAATTGTGCCATAATATAGTTTTTATATCTAAACTCCATAAAATTGTATTTAAATACCTTTCTTTTGTTAATATTTATAGCTGTCAACTTTTGCTTCTGAGTTTGGGGCATATTAAAAACATGTAACTTAATTAATAGATGCAAATATTGGATCTACATCATTAAACTAATAAAACACGTAATTTCTCACTCTACACAGGAACAAACATGGCAAATGTTATGAATCTTAATCTACTGAGTCCTTGTATACATTAAGTGTAACTATAAAGAACTGTATTTTTCTCTTTAGATCACGTCCCTTTCTCCATAATGAATTACCCATCTACTGTTTTATTTTTTGGGGGGAGAGAGATGTTTGATGCAGGGCGCGTGCGCTCGCCAGACAGACAGAGAGAGACAGAGAGACAGAAAGTGAGAAATCATACTTCTTCATCAGCATCACTTGTGAGAATATAAATAATTTATTTCTAATGATAAGCAAAGAAATGCAATTTATATGAAGCTTACTTATAAAAGAACATATTGGACTTTTCTAAATATGTTACTATTGTTTTTTGATGTTTTATTGAATGGAAGAGGAAGTGGTTTTTACTAGGAATTTGGTGGTAACCATCATCTACCTCTCTTTTCTGGGGGGACTTTGGTATAGGGTATGTGTGTGCACCAGAGAGACAGAGACAGAGAAAGTCAAACATTGCGCACACACCCTATAGCAAACACCTCTCAAAGAAAAAAAGAAAAAGTTAACACCATTTAGCTATACCAACGAAATTTGTAAATTCAAATAGCTGTGCATTTTCTAAACTTATAATTATACTTCTAGTTTTAAAAATCATTTGATACCAAATTATTAATAAAGTATTGGAAACAATATTTCTAAAACATTATATTAGAAATATATGTGGTGTTTATTATTTGTATAAATGGATCCAATACAGCTAAGTCAAATAGGTAATAGAAAAGTTCAGTGAATTGAGAAACAGGAATGTTCGTCAACTATTGCATATTCAAGAAGGCAGGGGCATAGAAATACACACATCTGCTACCCCACATATAGAGAAGTTGTATGTTTTCCTAAACAGGAAAATGTCTGCTAGATTTGGTGAAATAAGAACTGGAAACATCCATCAGATTTTGATGAACTGAGAATCTCAGAAAGTATGATCTGGAGAATATACAATCGAAACAAACTTGCCTAACTAAGTGGAGATGTGACCATTAAAGGATGGTAGATCGTAATCGGGAATGTTTTGCAGGTATGACCTGGTTTGCATAATTATGGTTAAGACCCTTCACAGAAAGGCAGACTTCATCAGTAGTTACCTCAAAATTGTTTTCTCGGACCATCTCATTATTATTACTCCTGTGTATTATTTTTTTCACAAGAATATTCTATAGTAAACTTGGATATATAGATATATTCCCCAAAGTGTACTGGGATTTGATAAATTTGCAAAATGTTTATATATACCATAGAGATCACTTGCTTTACATAATAACTAGGAACCTAGATATTAAAGTGAAAGAAACATAGAATGCTATTAAGTATATATAAATACTTATAGCTGGTAAAGGAAATAGAATTCTAAGAACTAACAAGTACGAGTTTACCAAAATTTTTCTCACCAGGCTAGATGGCGAATATTTTAGGCTACGTGGACCATATGGCGTCTGCTACAATTGCTCAGTGCTGCTATTGTGGTATAATAATTGTAGGCAGGTTATCCATTTTGGTATGTGTTCCAATACTTTGTTTGCATAGAGCTAGATTTGGTCTATGGGTCAGAGATAGCAAACTTTGATTTTAGAATGTAATAATCACATAATAATTTTTGAGTATGATTGAGTTTGTTCTAACTTTTTAGAATAGCTTAAAAGTGCAGTACGAAATAATAAATAATAAATATATTATTCTAAATTCATAATCTGGTCATTTTTCCAACCTTCCCAATAATACTTGAGTAGTTATATTTTAAGAAAAGCGTTACCATTAGTGACTCTTGGGAAATAAAAGTCTTGAAAATTAACTCTAAAATAATGCCATTTTCTAAGGAAATGTATGTTAATCTGTGTTAACATATACAGAAGCATGTGCCTGGTGCTAAACCTATTATTTTTTTTCTTTTTTTGGAGAGATTTTTGCTATTGGGTGTGTGCGCTCACCAGACAGACAGAGAGAGATGGAGAGACAGAAAGCAAGAAATCACCCCCCCCAGGGGGGATGGCCATGCCACAATCCCTTCTCTTCCATTCTCCTCTTGGGATCTTGGGCACGCACGCACATGTGCCTGGCATGAGTTTAAGCCACTAGGTCTGGGACGCGAACCGTGGTCGACTACATGGGAGTCTAGCGACATAGCCATCATGCTAACTACTGGTCCCTAAACCTATTTTTTAATTAAAAAAAAAAAAAAAAAAAAAAAAAACCCTTTTTTACTATCCCAAAGGTTTTTTTTCGGAGCCATGAAGTAAGAACCAACTATGTTGATAGTTTTATAGAAGCCTTTAAAGTTTCTCTTGACAAAAGAACAAAATACAAATGAGACCAGATCTGTGTGTGCATGTGTGTGTGTGTTTGTGTTAGGAATTTCAGTGCCATTATCAGACATTAGAAAGATGCTGAAATGGTGATATCTCCATGACCCAATTATAATTATTCCTTCAGATATATTTTTCTCACTATATCAAATCAATTCAGTCAGTGGTGTCAGGTATACAGAAATTAATTTTGAATGTCTCTTTTCTCTTAATTTGATAAACAAAGAATAATTTGTTTCATGTGACAAGGAGAAAAACATAATGCCTTGGGCAGTGTGTGACAGTTCTCTAGATGCATGTCACAAGGATTTTAACCTTTTGAATATAACAGGGAATGTTATTTCTGTTATATTAATACCATACTAGAAAGGGATGCGGAGGAAGGAATTGTAGGTAGCCATGAAAGCGTTCATCTGAAATGTGAGTTTTAAGTTGGTCCCTCAGTGGAGAGAACTCTCCTCTCTGTATGCTTCTCTGCCATTTGACGTCTTTGCCTCACTAGGATAAATTCAGAGTCTATGGCATATCTCAAATCTCTGTGGAGATCTAATGGGAATTCTAATAAGAAATTTTTGTAACAAAACCAATACAAACTCCTTCAATTACAGATAATTCTGAGTGAGATGCTGACAATAGCTGGAAATATGTAATTTTTTGAAGCTTAGCATTTTTTGTTATTTATTTTTAATTGACATTTAATCACTGTATATCTTTACAGTGTACAACATGGTTTTCCCAGCATGAATGCAGCGCATATTACTCAAGTCAGAGACATCGCCATATACATTGTCATTAGACATAACTTTTTATCTTTGTATCTCTTAAATGCTTTTATTAGTCATTTTTGTCCACATTTATTCTGGTGCTACACCACATCTTTTCGTCAAAGGAATGTTAAAAATAGATTTAACTAATGTATAAATAGATTCTTCTAAATAACATGGTATTTCAGTCTATAATACTGGTGCGCCTCCAAGTAGTACCTGAAAAGAGATCAATCAAAAAATATCTGTATGTGTATAGCTATGTTCAGACTTCTGAAGCAACAGTCATGAATGCTCCTTGCTGACGCTCTTTTCATGAATGAGTACCTAGAGAAAGAGAGTGTGGAGGAAACAAAATGCTGAATGGTTAGAACTACTCCTAAAGTTTTTGTTTTCCTGATATTTAAAAAAATGTAGAGGGAACCAGCAGTTAGCGTAATGGCTATGTAGCTGGACTCCCACATAGTCGGCCGCAGTTCGCGTCCTGGACCTGGTGGCTTAAAACTCACACCAGGCGCGTGTGTGCGTGCCCAAGATCCCGAGAATGGAGGAGAAGGGATTGCAGCGTGACCATCCCCCCTGGGGGGTGATTTCTTGCTTTCTGTCTCTATGTCTCTGTCTGTCTGGCGAGCGCACGCGCCCTGTAGCGAAAACCTCTAAAAAAAAAAAAAAATGGAGAGAGATCTTTATGTGTCCTTTGGCTTTTCATTGCTTACTATAAGAAGCTCTGGCTTTGACTGACAATGTAGCTGAAATAGAAGGAACTGAAAGAAGCTACATGTTAAATACTCAATGTAACTTAGAAGCCACTGGGATGCAACTAAGTCATTTTTGCACCGATACTACAAACACATTTGAGCTATTGCTCACGGCTCTGCTATGGCCATTTTCTAAATGTGCTTGCATTTCCGATGGCACACTCCTGCCATTGTTTTCCTCCAAAAGAAGCATCAACATTGTTGGAAGAAGTTGGTTGAGGAACAGCCACGTCGTATCACACACTGGCTGAAATAAAGATTGCATGACATTCTGAATCCTTGACAGGAAATAATTGCTAGAAAAATTGTGAAGGGTAATTCATTTTATGTTCCTAGTTTTGCCATTATCTTGTCTTTATTTATGTCTCCACTCATCTGAAGTGCTATGTAAGAAACAGAACCATTTTTATAGTGTATAATCTCAAAATTTATTACAGTTAAACATAATCAAAGAACAAAAGAAAAAACTAAAGGAAAACGGAAAATTTTATATGATTATAAAACAGAAAAGAATCACTTTAATAAAAAAAAGTGTTCTCTGGGGTAAGTAAAACACATTGTTGTCCATTTAATTTTAATAAAGACAATGATTTTATTTGCAAAATATAAAATCATAAAGCCTGGCATTCTTTTCCCTACTCTTAACTTATGATTCTGTATATTTCCAATAAGATAAGCTAACGCATTAACTGTGAGTAGGTTAGTTTCTCAGAGAACTCTAGAATTTTCCCGAAAATTTCACAATCTAGTAAATACTCGAGGGAGTTTTGTTATATGAGTTTCATTCTGTTTTCAACTTTAACATCTCCGTGGTTTGTGTTCAGAAACAGTTTTAGATACAGGAATGGTCGTATATAAACTTTAATTGGGAGGAGAATCCAGGGAGCAACAACAGGAGAATGGGAAAGTGACATGGGGAAGGAGGCCAGTAAAGACATTAATGAGCAGTTTATTACTTTGGATAACTGGACCTTTATCACACTGGGCACTCCTGGGAAACAGCATAGAGTTATCTTAGCTCAGATTCCAGGAAGCAGTGCTATTTCTCCACCAGCTCAAATGTTATCCCCAGGAAAGTTAATTATCCCACTCCTGTTCCTAATAGCTATACAAAAATATATGTCTGTATTAAGCTTAAGATTTAAAATTTTATTTTTTCTTAGTAACTTCAGCATTATGAATTTTATTTGTGAATACAAATGTGTGTCCATGTGCAATCTGATTTCCGGCACTATACCATGTCTTGAAAATTATGGGATTCTATTGGTCTGAATTTTAATTGCAAATGAATCTGAAACTATGTCATCCAAAGGCTATTTTAAAAAATACATTATGACAAGGAATGGTCAAAGAAATATAGAAGAGAGAGGAGTTACAGAACAGGAGGAAACATTAGGGATTAAAGAGCAAGTTGATGGCATGGTTGTGTGGCACTCAGTAAGACTGACCCACGTGGGAAGCTTTGGGGTTTGTGTCCAGAAATCTCCTTGGACATGTCAGGCACATGTGTGTGCACATGATCTGGGGCTGGCTGGAGCTGAGGGTGCATCACAGCATGGGGCTCCTGTTGGGGTTGTTTTCTGTCTCTTTCTCACACATGGGAGAAATGAATAAATAAATACATGCTTAAAATATGTATTGGTGACTCATTGCACAATAGGTATTGTAAAAAGCTTATTTAAATTATTTTATGACTAAGATATAACATTAAAACTTTTTTTTTAATACACAAGGTGCACGTGCTCATTAGAGAGAGACTAGAGACAGAGAGAGGAAGAGGAAAAGGGAGAAAGCGTCTACCGGTTGGACATAGTCACACAGGACCATTTCTCTACCATTTCTTCGTCTCATGCCATGGGTTTTTGGAGCATGTTTCTCAAGGTGCGAGGGTCCAGACTCCAGCTGTGATTGGTTCTGTGGGATTCAGCTCCCTTCACCACTAGACTGTGGGTCTGGCTCAAGACATGATATGTAAAACATCGCAGCGATATATATTTATTTTTAACTTTGTGTTACTTAAAGCAATATTATCATTTAGTTTAAATGTATATAATGAAAAGGGCATATATACTCATTTGTACAAATGGACACATTGTCCCAGAACGAACACACCATGTGATGAACATTCAGATAAGAGACACAGCATTGATACTACCAGAAGCTCAGGAGGGCTCGTCCTATCTCATTCCCGTCACTACGCATTTTGATTTCTGCAAAATATGTTACTCTTGCTTGTTTTTAAAACACCTAAACATAAAATATGTTCATATATTCTTTTTTACATGCTTTCACGTAATAATGTTTTCAAAGTTCATTTGTGTTATTTCAGACAGATGTACACCATCCTTTGTCATGTTACTTATTATTTTATGGTATGAGTATATCAATGTTTATTTAGCTATTCAGTTTTTGAAGGATGAGAAGATAGCTGTGCATATTTTTGTTTATATTATTACAAATAATACTGCTTCAGACATATAGTTATTCTTAGTAAATATTTATGAGCATTGGGATTTGTAATATACATAGAAGTGAAATTCCTGAGTCATGAGTTATGCTGACATTAACTTCTGTAGATACTGCCAAACAGCTTTCTGAATAGTTCTACAATTATACTCTCAACAGTAATGGAGGTGAATTCCAGTTATTCTGTAATTTAGCTAACAATATTGGTGGTAATTTTCATTGCATTCCTATAGATTCATGAAATGAACTAACTTTTAAAATACAGTTATTAGTCCTTTAGAAATCCATTTTTGCAGTGCACATTTAAATTTTTGCCTTTTGTTTAAAATTAAGTCATATGTCTCTTATTATGTAATGTTACTTTATGTATATTACATCTAATGTTTCTGATGCACATTTAACAATTATTTCTCTGATTCCTACCTTTTAAGTTTCTTAAAAAATGTCCTTTCAGAAAAGAAATTTATTTAATATTTTATAAAACATGGCATTTTAATTCTTTGTCCATGCAAAATAAGAATCTTCACCTAGTAGTGTTGTAAATTGTTATGGACTGTATGTTTGTGTCCCCTTATGTTCATATGTTGAAACCCTAACCCTTAATGAAATGATATTAGATGACAGAGTCTTTGGAAGGTAATGAGGTTTAGAAGAGGTCACTTTCTCCCAGCCATGTAAAGATACTATGAGAAGATTGCTTTCGGCAAGCCAGAAAGGGGACCTTCACCAGAATCTGGTATGTCAAAACCTTTGTATTACAAAAATATTTTGTACCAACTTAAATTCATACTTTATATAATAAATAACAAGATTAATTAATTTAAAAAATTCATCTTGGGTATTTCATCTTTTGTAACTGTAAAAATTACATGTTCAGGGCCAGCAATGGCATAGCAGTTAAATGTCGCTGGACTCCCACATCGCTAACTTCAACTGCTGTTCGAGTCCTGGATCAGGTGACTTGAAACTCACATGTGTGTGCCCAAGATCCTGGGAGGATAATAGAGGAGAAGGAAACGTGACATGCTCATCCCACCTTGGGGGTGATCTCTCAGTTTAGCTCTCACAGTCTCTGTCTCTCACTCCATTGACTGGTGTACCCCAAGGCAAAAAAATCTCTTAAAAATAAAAAAAAAAAAGATGGGACCAGCAGTTGGCATAATGGCTATGTTGCTGAACTTCCACATAGTCGACTGCAGTTCAAGTCCTGGATCTGGCGGCTTAAACTCATGCCAGACGCATGTGTGTATATGCCCAAAATCCTGAGAGGAGAATGGAAGAGAAGGGATTGCAGCATGGCCATTCCTCTGGGGGGTGATTTCTTGCTTTCTGTCTCTCCATCTCTCTCTGTCTCTCTGGTGAGCATACACGCCCTGTAGCAAAAACTGCTCCAAATAAATAAATAAATAAATAAATAAGAAATATATGTTCATTATTTAGACACCCAATCTATGGTATATTATTATAGCAGCCTGAACTAAACATAAATGTATTCTTTTTATGATGTTCTTTAATAAAACTTTGTTTACAGTTGAATTTGCAAACTACGTGCTCACTTCAGCAGCACATATACTAAAAATTGGAATTTGCAAACTACTAGCTTCTCTGAATTGGTTTCTGTTTACAGTATGATATAATTGTTTTTTTGTTTGCTTGTTTGTTTTGGAGAGGTTTTTTTTTCGCTATAGGGTGCATGCGCTCACCAGACAGACAGAGAGGGACATAGAGACAAAAAGCGAGAAATCACCCCCCAGACGGGATGGTCACGCTGCAATCCCTTCTTCTCCATTCTCCTCTCGGGACCTTGGGCACACATGCACACCCGCCGGGTGTGAGTTTTAAGCCACGGGGTCCGGGATGCGAACCGCTGTCGACTATGTGGGAGTCCAGCGACATAGCCATTACGCTGTTGGTTCCCACAATGTGATATAATTGTTGAGTATCATTTTTGTTCATACGCAATTCACTCAAGTAACATCTACTTAAAAACTATTCTTTCTCTCTTGCAAAGGAGAATTGGCCACCTTTGCCATAAGTCAGGTAAATATACATATATTGATCTATTTCTAGACTCACCATTATTATGTCCTTTGGGTCTACTTGTAAATCTTTGTATCAATAACTTTCCATTATCTTTTGTGTCATCCTCAGATTACTTACTCTTTTTGTGTACTTAATACAAATTATTTTTTTACTTAAAACAAATTATAAAATTTATAATTGAAAAGTGTGGTCATAATAAGCCATTATATAAAGTAATGGTTATTGTATTTACTAAACAATTTCCCCCCAAAAAAGTAAAATTATTTTTCAACAAAAGGCACAAAACTATCTATTATTTCGGAGAATTTGATCACCTAAATAAATATATTTTTGTTTAATTATTTGTCACTCATACAAACTTTCTACTTATGTTAACATGAAGTATGTATTTATACCATTGTACTCATTTTGACTTTTGTAACTATTTTTATATTTCCATATTTATATCCATATATAAAGGAAAATTCAAATTAGTTAAGAAGAAAAAAAATTAATTTAATGGTGGGTAGAAAAGAAAAAATAAAATTAGAATATTTATCAAACTACATGATTATATATAGACAATCAAAGAGATTGGGGCACCTATGCTGCCAGGAGACGTTAGAGACAAATAGAGGGGAAGTGAGAACTGATCTCCCAGACGGGATGGCCCAGCTGAATCACCTCTCTTCTATTCTCCTCTAGGGATCCTTAGCACCCACACGCCTAGAGTTATTTCCAAGCCACTAGGTCCAGGACCCAAACCGTGATCAGGCATGTAGGAATCCTGCTGCCCCAACTACCACCAACTCTGGCTCAAGGTTTTAAGCGACTGTCAATGCAATAGGTTTGCTTTAGCATCACCATTCCTGCAAACCCAGGAATAATGCGTTGCCCTGTGATGTTATGATGGCTAGGATTTGCTAGGCAATAGGAATGTTTCAATTCCGGGATAGTCTCAATAGCACCACCATCTTATATGTAATTCCTCATTGACCTAAATATTTTTATGTGAAATCAACTGTACTATGTCGATTAGATTTATCAGCAAAACTAAGTTACTATATTACATGTTAACAGAGTGGTTCCAAATGCAGGGTTCTATTTGAATTCACAAGAGCACTGATAATTTGAGGAGGCTGTGAGTATAAGGGTACTTCTGTTATTTAAATATGCTTTTTAAAAATAAGTGCATTGTGGGAACCAGCAGTTAGCGTAATGTCTATGTCGCTGGACTCCCACGTAGTCAACTGCAGTTTGCGTCCCGGACCCGGTGGCTTAAAACTCACGCCGGGCGCGTGTGCGTGCGTGCCCAAGATCCCGAGAGGAGAATGGAGGAGAAGGGATTGCGGCGTGGCCATCCCCCCTGGGGGGTGATTTCTCGCTTTCTGTCTCTATGTCTCTCTCTGTCTGTCTGGCGAGCGCACGCGCCCTACAGTGAAAATCTCTAACAAAAAATAAATAAATAAGTGCATCTTGTGAAAAATAATTTATACCTGGTGAAATTGGTGTAATGAAATTAAGTTTTATTCTGAAATGAATACACAAAGTTTGTGGATGATAAAATAAGAAAATCACACTTTATTTATTTTCAGATTTATTTTTTAACCTTATTTATTTATTTTTTAATTTGACTGGAGAGGAACAGAGTGAGAGAGAGAGAGAAGGAAAGTGAGAAAGCAAGCCGTCATGTCCAGGGCTTGAATTGTGGTCAGCCATGTGGGAGTCCAACATCCTTAATCAACACACCACCTGCCGGCCCCTATTTATTTCTTTCTCTTTTTGAGAGTTTTTTATTGTTGTTGTTTTTTCTATTAGGGCAAATGCACTCACCAAAGAGACAGAAAAACAGAAAGCAAGTGGGGATATCACAATCCCTTCTCCATTTTCCTCTCAGGGTTTTTGGCATGCACACACATATGTCCAGCGTGACTTTCAAACCACTGGGTCTGGGACTCAAATTGTGGTCACCCCATACGGGATTCCAGTGCTCTAACCACTACAGCACCTACTGGTCCCATTATTTTAATATTTAATATTATCTTTTCAAAAAGAAACAAAGCACCAATTAAAGGTAAAATAAAATTCAAAACATGTAGTTGGATAATTATTTTTAAATAGTTTTATCAAATGAGCTCATTATAGGGCTGGCCATGTGGCATAGCAGTTAAGTACTGTGTAAAGGAGCTGCATCCCACGTGTCCAACCAGGGTTCAAGGCTCAGTCTTGGCAGCTTACACACCAGGTGCAAGTGTCCCTGATCTTTACAGAATAAAAAATTTGAGGAAAAAAGGATTTTGTCCTTCGGCCAAAACAAAAACTCATTATACAAGGCCAATAGCAACCAGTTTTCTGGAAGAAAATATCTATATACTTATGTAAGATACATGTTCATGATATATAAATAAAATTCAGAGAATAAAGTACATCAATCAATTAAAAATATGAAAAATATTTGAATAAGGACTTCACAAAACAACATATGCAAAAGACCAATAAAAACAGAAATAGCTCAAACATTTTATTCCTCAGGGAAACACAAAATAGTGATAGTGAGATAGTACCACATGTTCAGTAGAATTATAGACATGAAAATCAAAGCCAATCCCTGACGAATATGAAAATCGAGTTGTGTAAGAGTTGTGTAAGAGTTATGTAAGAGTTGTGCATCAGTAGGCATCTTTAGCCTGATTGTATGTCAGCACAATCACTTCAGGGAAGGACAGTATCTACTAAAGCTTCAATTACCGAACCCCTCTGATGCTGGTGCACCTCTCGTTTTATATCCAATAGAAAGACACTTTACTGTTAAAGGTTAATGAGATTCAACTAATGAAAAAAATCAGTGTACTGGAAAGCATAGAGTGTAGTTAAATGACATACAAACAAGTAAATAAAACAAGAATAAACAGAACACAAAAGACCTATGAGGCAATAATAATGATGTTTGATTTTAAGTCCAGCTTTGTAATAGGAAGAGGTAACTACTCCATCTTTCCAGAAGTAGAAGTCTGTTTATTTTTTTTTATGAACCAATTGTTCATGACAATCTCTATAATGTATTATCACCAAATTTTTCATCATGTATTACCTAATAGTGAAAATATTTTTCCTGTACTATTTCCATCTTAAGACATTTTTATTAATTACAAATACCACAAAATATTTAGCCCATAATTGTATTTTCCAAATTATTCCAATGATAATTCGTTTCCTTGGTCTCAATTTAGTATCTAACAAGATTCACACATTGCAGTTGGTGTTTATTTATCTGTATGTCTTTTATTGATCTTTGTTGTTGTTGTTGTGTTTGTTTTTGATGTAGGAGAGAGACAGCGAGTGGGAAAGTAAGAAATCACTTTCCAGGGCGGATAGCCATGCCACAATCCCTTCTCCTCTATACCCCTTTCAGGATACTGGCCACACAGGCACATGTGCCAGGAGTGATTTTCATGCTGCTGGATCTGGGACTCAAACTGCACAGTCAGCCTTGTGGAATCTGCACCTTAGATTCCACACCACCTGCTGGCTCATATATTTTAACTTCTTTTAAACAAGAAGAATCTTCCATTCCACTCCTACTGTTTTATTCCTTGATTACCTGTTTTTCATAAAATAGACTCTTCTATCACACCCAAGTTGTTTCAGTGTATGTCACTCTACAGTTCTGAAGTCCTTTGATCACGGTCATACAGAGTAGATTGAAGTGGTGGTAAGAATACCACTTAGGGAATGTGTGTATTTAATTGTTATCATGTCAGAAAACTCATAAGGTGAAATTATATCACTCTCGGTGATAAGTTTCATGAATTGGATAAGGTGTTAGCTGCCAGATCTCTTTATTGTAAATGTTCGTTTACAACATTTTAAATGAATAAGTAGTTTATACAAAGTTGTTTTGATGTTACTGCGGGTGATATTTCTATTTTTTATGTAACTTCCTCTCATTAAAAAATCATTAGACGGGACACAATATCTTTTTATTTGGCCACTGCAGTGGCTGAAATAAAATCACCTGTTATCCTTCCCACCTGTCATCACTTGGCTTAATTGGTCAGCAGAGAGCCCTTCAACCTCTAAAGTGAATTTGTTTTATTCCTTTTCTAAAGTGAATTTGTTCTCTAAAGTGAATTTGTTTTATTCCTTCCCTCCACTAAAATACGATCTTCTTTCTATATATCTTTTTCTACAGCTTTATTTCATTATTTATGAAAAAATTTTGAAAGTGATATTTTACATAAAATAAAATCCAGACTTCATTTCTGGCCTGTGTGGCCTGCACTCTCTGGTTCCTGCTCCTTCTCCGTGGTACTTCCCAGCTCTTGCCCATTTGCTCACTCAGGAGACTGGCCTTTCCTTAGTATCTGAAGTCTGGAAAACCCTTTAATCTGAAGTTTAAATGCTCTCTGGGTGGCTAGAACAGTTGACCACTGATTATTTCATGATCATCTCATTCATAAATTCCAATGTTTTCCACTAGTATATTACATTTTTCTTTTGTGTAACTCCAAATAAAAGTAATTCCAGGACCTTTCATTCGCATGACGGCTGAGGCTGCTAGAACTCTGTGCCCTGCATGGTTCCAGTCTTCGACCCTCTGTCCTGAAAATCCACATCAGGTGAGTGTGTGCATGTCTCTGTGTGTGTGTGTGTGTGTGTGTGTGTGTGTGCCCAAGCCCAAAACCGCAAAAGAAGAAATGGATAAGGGATCGTGGTGTGACCATTGCCCATGAGGGTGGGGTGGCTAGTACTTTCTTACTTTTTTTCTCTGTCTTTCTTGGCAAATACATGCACTGTCTAGCAAATTAAAAACAAACAAAAAAACACACAAAAAAATTTTTTTAATTCCATTAGAACAGAGATTGTACCTGTTTCATTCATTTTTACAGTTAAGGTATTTCCAGCTCCTAATATAGTGGCTAGCCCCTAGAATATGGGCATAGTGTATTTGGTGAATTAATGAATAAATGAATCAATGTGTCGGATTTCTCTTTTTCTTATACTAGCACCCTTGTACTCATTAAAGCTACAGTCTGTTATAAAGCACAAAGAATTCTGTACTCTAGTGGTCTGTAGCAGAATATTGAGTTTTGATAAAATAGTACAGACATTTCTTTATCACGAAAACCCAATCTTTCTTTTTCAAACTATTCTAGGATTCAAATTTCATAATCATAGAGAACTAAATAGAACCCACTCTTAAAAATAAAATGGGAATTTATTTAGTTAAATTACTATTTTAATTAATCTGATTATTAATTTAAATTTAGAAAGACTAATCACTCTATATAATATTGTACTTACATAGATGGTTTACAAATTTTGAATTGAAGATATTCTATAACAACAAAATGATCAACAATTATGTTCATTTTCATATAAATATAAAATAAACAAAATGGACATAAACATAAATAAAGTCACATGTACACACAATCAAGGGCAGAAGAGATGAGATGGAGAAGATTCATAATTTATCAGTTAATGCAATATAGATACAAACTTATTCCTCGAAAATATGTTTGTATTTGTGTCTCTTTGCTCTCCAACATGTTCTCCTTAATAATCTTTAAAATATTTCCCTTTAAAATATTAATTGCATCTTTATATTAAACTTAATTATCCACTACTATTAATAAAAGGCATTTGAAAATTTCCATCACAGGAAGTACAATAGGGAAGAAATATAAGTTTACTTTTTCACTCAAAGTGATAGGTAACATAAATGGAGCATATCTATATTTAAGGATCTCGTATTCTCCATGTAATTATTCGTTTTTATCTTCACTGGTTTCTTAAGGAATTTGATATGTTGAGACATTTTATTTCTGTGTAGCTTTATCTATACTTCTTGCCATCTATCTTTTTGCTATAAAGGTGTTCATACTTACAAGGTGAAAGCATTAAAGTACAAAATGGTTAAAAATAATTTATCTATAATAAAATAGTTTTCAATGGCTATTGATCAAACGTGATTTTAAAATATTCAGTCATCAGTTTTTCTTGATCTACACTTTCTGAGAATATGTGAAGGTGAAAATATTTCTCTGGATCAACACCATTAACCACTAGGTGGTAGCATATCCTTTCTTATATTAAAAATATAACCATAATTTTAATTTATTCTTTTAAATAGTTATAAAGAATTTTAGTACTTTACTTGCGAAAGCAAATTTAGAATTGTATTAGGTTTGTATTGTTACTTCATGTTTTTGATTTGGAGTTTTCTATTACATTTTTACAATTTTCTATTTCATGCTTTCTGGTTATGGAGGGTATCAGAAACTCTATTTATGATGATTTTTATTGTTTAGGGTTTTATTGTTCAGGTGATGTAGATAAAACATATTTTTAATTTAGTAACAGAAATTTAGGGTCTTTTTATCATCAAATAGTAAATTATAATCTACTATGTCCTAGTCTATATTTTAGATATTTCACTTTTACAGGGAAAAAAAACCTCCATTTGCAAAATGTATGCATAAAAATGTTTTATTGTAGATGCTGTTTTTAATGAGAAGGTTTTCCCATTAATTACTTTGTTTACTTTGTCCTTTTTCCAGATAGGCTACTGTAAGTCTGGTAGAGATGGTCAGATTAATTGCATGCAATTTTTTATATTTTAAATATTTATTTTAAAAAGATAAAATTTATTTCAGACACCCACTTGAAAGTATTACTTTTGTAATTGCTAGTTTTATCCATTGATAAGATTACTTTATTGTGAAGCATTGCAAAGAAATAAGGAATGGGATCTATTTATATGCTGTTGTTTTGAATCGAAGTTGGAATCACATGTCCAAAGGACTCTCATAAAACACCTTGCAGGCTCTGTTGAGGTGGTGAAGACTGTAAGGTTCTACTGTGTGATACTAGAACCATATGGAAAACTCTGGGTTTGGATTCTGAACCAACCTGAATATGCTGGGCACATCCATGATCCTGGTTAGTCATCTGGAAGGTTGGGACATGGCAAGACCCAGTTAAAAAGTACCTGTTTCTCTCTATCTCTCTATCTCTCAATCTCTTTCTCTTATAATAACTGACTTTGAAGTCATAGTTCTAGAAATACATTTATATATCTATGAAAGTATGCAATAATTAAACTATGAAGATAATTATCACAATATTAATATTCATAATAGTGAAAACTGATGTTTGTACACACAGAGTTTATATATTAAAAATCATGCCAACAAACCAGATAATGGGGAATTAAATAACCATTAAAAATGTGTATATATTAATTCACATGACAATTTACAAAATATTAATTTTTATGAGAAAAAAACAAAAGATATGTTCTTTAGCTAAACGGCAGGTAAAAATATTGTAATAATACATTTCATATTTGTAAGGAAAATCCATAACCTATGTGTCTTATTCTAAATAGAGTTCTACTTTTAAATAAGTACTTGCACATTCTCATCTTCATTTTTTTTAAGAGAGATTTTTGCTATAAGGCTCGTGCAATTGCTGGAAAGACAGAGAGAGACAGAGAGACATAAACTGAGTAACCTCCCACCCCCAGGGGGTTGGCTTCACCTCAGTCCCTTCTCCGCCATTCTCCTCTTGGGATCTTGGGCACATATGCACACACACTCAGTGTGATTTTAATCCACCCAGTCCAGGACTTGACCGTGGTTGACTACATGGCAGTTTAGAGAATTAACCATTATGTCATCTGCTCATGCCATTGTATCCCATTTTTAATTATTTTTTAACTTAAAACTAAAAATATTTTTGGACCAATAGATGGCATAGCAGTTATGTCACTGGACTCCCATTTGTTTGACCTCGCTGGTAGTGTGTGAATGCATGCACAAGACCCCATGAAGAGAATAGAGGAGAAGGGATTGCAGTGTGGTCATCCCCACTGGGAAGGGTGATTTCTTTCTTTCTGTTTCTCTGTTTCTCTCTGTCTCTCTAGAGAGTTCATGTGCCCTATAGCAAAAATCTCTCAAAAAAAAAGAAAAAAAAAACAAAAAATATTTTACTAAAAGTAATCTATATTTTGCAATGTATTCAACCCATATTTATAATTTTATATATAATTCCTTTATTAAATATGTAAATTACACAATATATTCAAATTATACTTCATGAAAATATTTACAAATATATATAATTTATTATGAAAGTAGGTAAAATTAAAAATATATTTTAAGTGTTTCTTGGCTTTTCTTTATTTTTTAAGCTTTTGCAAAAGGGTGTGTGAGTTCACTTAAGAGAGAGAGAGAGAGAAAGGGAAAGTGAGAAATCATCCTGGGACAGGTGACAATGTAGCATTTCCTTCTCCTCTAATCTCTTGAGTGCATGCACTTGAAGTGTTTTTCAAATCTTTGGATTTAGAACTTGAACCATATAGTCATCTATTTGGGACCCAGCTGCCTTAACCTTCATACCACCTTCTGGCTCAATATTTCTTTGGAGAGGTTTTTTGTTTTTTATTTTTTTATTTATTTTTTTGCTATAGGGCACATGCGCTCGCCAGAAAGACAGAGAGAGACAGAGAGACAGAAAGCTAGAAATCACCCCCCAGGGGGGATAGCCACGCCGCAATCCCTTCTCCTCCATTTTCCTCTCGAGATCTTGGGCACGCACACACTTGCACCCCGCGTGAGTTTAAGCCACCGGGTCCGGGACTCAAACCGCAGTCAACTACGTGGGAGTCCAGCGACATAGCCATTACGTTAACTGCTGGTCCCGCGGCTCAATATTTCTTAATATGAATTAAATCTAACCATATAAATAACAAAAATATCCACCAAATACTAGATTAGAACAGTTATATAATAATTATTTCAACTTATCTGAACTCTTAAGACTTGATGAGCTAATGAGTTAGTTATTTTGGGCATTATATACAGGAATTTACCTTTAGATTGTTTTATAAGGTAAAGCACTGAACAGAAATGACTATAATAATGTTGAAAATTCTCCTGTAGTAAGTCAAATGAATATTTTAATTAAATATTATACAATGAATAATGCCTTTTTATTTCTTTTTTAGAGATTTTTTGTTATAGGGTGACTGTGCTTGCCATAGAGGCAGAAAGAGACAGAGAGAGAGAAAGTGAGAAATCACCCCTCAGGAGGGATGGCCACACTGCACTTCCTTCTCCTTCATTCTCCTCTTAGAATGTTGGGTACACATGCTCACATGCATGATATGAATTTCAAGCCACACCAGGTTTGGGACTTAAATCACAGTCAACATGTGAGAATCCAGTGACTTAACCACTACACTACATACTGGCCATGAATAATCATCTCTTGATTACATTTAAATAGCATCAGTTCTAATTTGCATTTCAAGTTACATTGAGACTATTAGATTTTTAATCAATATCTCAAGTCAGAACCCTAGAATATATCGAGTGAATCTTTATTTATTATACTTTTACATATAGAAGTTGTTTTCATGTGTATTATTGTGCAATAGTTGTCTTCCTTTTTATCATGACATGAATAAGTACTTATTGGGCACCTCTTGGTTTTAACAAATCCTGATCTATTATTAATTTATTGTATTTGCAATACAAGTTTCTTAAATTATGCAGTTTCCTGTAGCCTCCATAGAAGTCATAAGAAGGTCATAACTCAGAGCAGGAGCACAAAGTATCTTGAGCCTTTGTAGATAGAGAAGAGAAGAGAATAAATGGAATCAATAATACCTCCCATTAAGATAAAATCTGGTTTTGTGTTGGTTAACATATACTGTCACCAATTTATTAATAACAAATTATATTATTGGTATATAAACATATATAGAATATACATATATAGTAAATCTATAAAAGAATTTGAGAACAAACACCCTAATAATAATGAATCTTCTAATTTATGAACATGGTATATCTCTCCATTTTTTGGTGTTTTTAATTTGTTGTGCCAGTGTTTTATTAAATATTTATATTTTAACAAGAAGATCCTGTTAAATTTGTATCTAAATATTTTATGGTTTGGGATGATATTAGAAATAAAATCTACTTTTAAATTTTTAGTTTGTTTCTGTTGACATTTAGAAGCATAACTAATTTGGATTATTGACCTTGTAATTTGCAAAAGCACTAAACATACTTATTAGTCCCAGTAGGTTTCTGTATGTACTTCTGTTGAATTTTTTTTATGTAAATGTTCTTTCATTTGAGTGTGAACACAATTTTGTCCCTTTCTATTTAGTATGTTTGTATTTTACTATTTTCTTGTTTCAGTGCACTGGCTGAGATTTTCAGTTCAATGTTAGACAGAATGGACATCTTGTCTTTGTGATCTTAGGCGCAAGTGCTCAGAGAAGCATTTTTTCATTGATGTGTTTATTTTTCTGTATGTGATGAGTCTTTACCCCTAATAGTTTTGAGATTTTCTGTTTATTACTTATTTTCAGAAATTTGATTTTGCACATTTTGACGTGGTGTTGCATATATTTACATTGCTTTGATGTTGAGAGCCTTGGTCTGTTTGTTAAGAATTATAACTAAATTTGAAAAGTTTTCAGTTATAGTTACCTCATATTTATTATATAACTTTCTCTCTCTGGCACTTAAGTAATATATATTATGGACTGTTTGATATTGCCCTCCGTGTCATCAGGAGTTATTCAGCCTCTCTCTATCCCTCTCACTCTTCATATTGCATATTTTCTGCTTTTATACCTTCTATTTAATATTTTTTATTCAATAGTGCCTAACCTGCTCTTAAATTGAACAGAAATGACTATAATAATGTTGAAAATTCTCCTGTAGTAAGTCAAATGAATATTTTAATTAAATATTATACAATGAATAATGCCTTTTTATTTCTTTTTTAGAGATTTTTTGTTATAGGGTGACTGTGCTTGCCATAGAGGCAGAAAGAGACAGAGAGAGAGAAAGTGAGAAATCACCCCTCAGGAGGGATGGCCACACTGCACTTCCTTCTCCTTCATTCTCCTCTTAGAATGTTGGGTACACATGCTCACATGCATGATATGAATTTCAAGCCACACCAGGTTTGGGACTTAAATCACAGTCAACATGTGAGAATCCAGTGACTTAACCACTACACTACATACTGGCCATGAATAATCATCTCTTGATTACATTTAAATAGCATCAGTTCTAATTTGCATTTCAAGTTACATTGAGACTATTAGATTTTTAATCAATATCTCAAGTCAGAACCCTAGAATATATCGAGTGAATCTTTATTTATTATACTTTTACATATAGAAGTTGTTTTCATGTGTATTATTGTGCAATAGTTGTCTTCCTTTTTATCATGACATGAATAAGTACTTATTGGGCACCTCTTGGTTTTAACAAATCCTGATCTATTATTAATTTATTGTATTTGCAATACAAGTTTCTTAAATTATGCAGTTTCCTGTAGCCTCCATAGAAGTCATAAGAAGGTCATAACTCAGAGCAGGAGCACAAAGTATCTTGAGCCTTTGTAGATAGAGAAGAGAAGAGAATAAATGGAATCAATAATACCTCCCATTAAGATAAAATCTGGTTTTGTGTTGGTTAACATATACTGTCACCAATTTATTAATAACAAATTATATTATTGGTATATAAACATATATAGAATATACATATATAGTAAATCTATAAAAGAATTTGAGAACAAACACCCTAATAATAATGAATCTTCTAATTTATGAACATGGTATATCTCTCCATTTTTTGGTGTTTTTAATTTGTTGTGCCAGTGTTTTATTAAATATTTATATTTTAACAAGAAGATCCTGTTAAATTTGTATCTAAATATTTTATGGTTTGGGATGATATTAGAAATAAAATCTACTTTTAAATTTTTAGTTTGTTTCTGTTGACATTTAGAAGCATAACTAATTTGGATTATTGACCTTGTAATTTGCAAAAGCACTAAACATACTTATTAGTCCCAGTAGGTTTCTGTATGTACTTCTGTTGAATTTTTTTTATGTAAATGTTCTTTCATTTGAGTGTGAACACAATTTTGTCCCTTTCTATTTAGTATGTTTGTATTTTACTATTTTCTTGTTTCAGTGCACTGGCTGAGATTTTCAGTTCAATGTTAGACAGAATGGACATCTTGTCTTTGTGATCTTAGGCGCAAGTGCTCAGAGAAGCATTTTTTCATTGATGTGTTTATTTTTCTGTATGTGATGAGTCTTTACCCCTAATAGTTTTGAGATTTTCTGTTTATTACTTATTTTCAGAAATTTGATTTTGCACATTTTGACGTGGTGTTGCATATATTTACATTGCTTTGATGTTGAGAGCCTTGGTCTGTTTGTTAAGAATTATAACTAAATTTGAAAAGTTTTCAGTTATAGTTACCTCATATTTATTATATAACTTTCTCTCTCTGGCACTTAAGTAATATATATTATGGACTGTTTGATATTGCCCTCCGTGTCATCAGGAGTTATTCAGCCTCTCTCTATCCCTCTCACTCTTCATATTGCATATTTTCTGCTTTTATACCTTCTATTTAATATTTTTTATTCAATAGTGCCTAACCTGCTCTTAAATTTAAGAGCAATTTGTTCCTTACTCTCTACAAGTTCAATTCGCTTTTTGTATATCTTTCACTTTTTTCCTAACTGTATTTTTTTAATACTGAGTAAATATATATGAGTATACATGGCATATGTAATTTTTTTTTTTTGAGAGGTCTTTGCTATAGGGTGCATGCGCTTGCCAGAAAGAGAGAGACAGAGAGATAGAAAGTGAGAAATCATCCCCCCGGGGGGATGGCCATACCGCAATCCCTTCTCCATTCTCCTCTCGGGATCTTGAGCACATATTTGCCTGGCATGAGTTTAAGCCACCGGTCCGGGACTCAAACTGCGATCAACTACATGGGAGTCCAGCAACATAGCCATTATGCCAACTACTGATCCCAAGCGTACATATAATATTTTAATACACTTTTCTGTTGCTTTATTTATCATTTCTGTCTCTGTTGAATGATTATTCTCTTGGTTATTCATCATGTTTTTCTGCTTATTTACTAGAGCATCAGATGTATAGTGTTGAATAATAGACTTTTGTATTCTTTTTAAGAGTTGAAATTTGTTCTGAAAGCTAAATTATTATACTTGAAGATTAGTTTGAACCCATAAATCTGTGTCTATAAGCACTGAAGACAGGTTTAAAGTTATTTTCACTCTAAAGGTAATCAATCACACTTTTTAGGTATGGCCAGTTAGGGATCTCTGAATGTTTTCTGTATTTAAACTAATCTATGTTATGTTTTTGTGAGCTTTTAGAATGCTTTAGCTTGCAGCTCCCTAGTAGTGGTTCTTTGTGGGGGAGATTTTCTTTCTAGGCCTTACAGTGTTTCACCCTAAGTATGCTCAAATCAGTAGTGAGTAAATGTCCCAAAGAAATTCTCATTGATTTCATAATTCAATCTCCTGGAATCATCTCATCTAAGAAACTCTATTCCACAAATTATAGCTATCTTAGCCTTTATAACTGTGATCTCTGTTTTATCAACTGAGTGAAAATTCTTAATATCATTTGAGCATTTTCCTTTACTGGGTATAGATTATGTACACCTTAAAGTCTGGGTAATGGTAGGGATCATGTTTGTTTCCTTTGTCTATGAATCACAATCCTGTACTGCTTATTGTTTTATCATTTTAAAAAAATACAAATGTAAAAATGCAAATGCAATGTAAAAAAAAGGTACTTTTTGAATTTTGTCTATCTTTTAAAATTATTTTGAGTGGGTAATTGAGGAACTTATTCTCATACACATAAAAGCAGTGTGAGAAAACAATGTTGCATGAATAATTCTATGCTTCCTCATCGTGTGGACTTCATGAATAAATACCACTGGCAATCAGGGTTAAAGAATGAGTAAGTAACTTGGAAATTAGAGATTATGTATTACTCTGCAGAGGTTTACAGTTCTTTCTCCCCCAGGGCCACATGTTTACCTTCCAACTGGAAATAAATTTAGAGATTTTTTCTTCTGATCCTAAACAATAATCTGATTACCTTACAAAGATAAGGTTTCTCCTGTTCCTGAGGGGAAAACAACACTTCTAGGAGCTGCCCTAAATAAACTGTGAGATTTATCACTTCAGGGTTCCTCTTCTGTGGTACAAACTGCCGCATTCCATGATCATGTGACGTCTTCATCTCACTGTTACTCCATGAGGAAACTGGGGCAAGAGGGCTCTTAAGCTTATGTAAGGAACTGATCTATCTAACTTTGATTCAGAAATCTCTTTTTTTGCTGTTAAGGTTGTTTATTTTTTTTTTAAGTTTACTTATTTTTTCCACAAGAAAGCAAGACAGTGTGAGAAAAACAAGAATCTGTAAAGGAGACCCCTCACCATGATCCTCCATAAGTTTCAATTGGCCTAAGCTTGACCAAGTAAGTATACACTCTTGGCTGTTTCGGGGGGTCCTGGAATACAAACTCAGAACCTTTCTCAAGTGACCCAGTTGCATTATCACCATGTCACTGCTTGACCCTAAGACACACATTTTAATACATAAAATATTAAAATCTTATCAAGAAAATATCAAACTATATTTTATTATACAGTGCTACCCTCTTCAAATCATAGTAACGTCATTAGACATATTTAAAGGTTGGATATTATACCAAAGATAGAACATATTTCAAGGGGGCAGTCACTGTAATTCATAGTACATGATTCTGTCTTAAAGTTATAGGGCCTGCTAACTTACTTCTTTATTTTAAAATTCAATATCTGGGGGTCAGCAGGTGGCATAATGGTTCAGGCACTGGCCTCCCACATGGCTGGCCGCAATTTGACTCCCAGACCTGGAAGTTTGAAACTCATGCCAGGCAAAGGTACATCCATGCCTGGAATCCTGAGAGGAGAACGGAAGTGAAGGAATTGTAGTGTGACCATGCTCCCTGGGGTGATTTCTCACTTTCTCTCTCTCTGTTACTGTTTCTCTGGCAAATGTACACACCTCAAAGCAAAAATCTCTAAAACTGAAAAACAAAAAATTCAATATTTGACTCAGACTTGGTAATGCAGGTATTATAGTTGGTAGTGCATTAAACTGCAATGTTGAAAGCCACATGTGGCCAACTATGGATTTGGATCCCTAGTTGTCCTGGAACACAATTGGGCCTAGCGTGAGAGCTCCCAAGATCAGAATGAGCTGAAAGGTTGAGAGAAGGGGATCATAATGGGATGAGACTATATCAAGAATGACTTTTCTCTTTCTCTTTCATGAACATTCATGAAAAAAATGTAAATTCTATAACGAATTTAAAAAATGTATTTCATATTCTTTTTAAATTTAAACTTTGTAAACATTTGTAGCCCTTGGGACCAGCAGTTAGCATAATGGCTATGTCGCTGGACTCCCACATAGTCGACTGCGGTTTGAGTCCCGGACCCGGTGGCTTAAACTCATGCCGGGCGCGTGTGAGTGCGTGCCCAAGATCCCAAGAGGAGAATGGAGGAGAAGGGATTGCGGCGTGGCCATCCCCCCTGGGGAGTGATTTCTTGCTTTCTGTCTCTCTGTCTCTCTCTGTCTGTCTGGCGAGCGCACGCACCCTACAGCAAAAACCTCTCAAAAAAAATTGGTAGCCCTATTTTACTATCAAATAAATCTATGATCATGGACTGTCTATAAAGAAAACACATTGTATAATTATAACTACATACAGAATAATTATATTCTTTAAATTTATATATGTAGTTTTAATTTTAGGTCAGAAGGCATTTGTAGTCACCAGAGAGAAGGAGAGAGGAAAAGAGAGAGGGAGGAGGAGGAAAGTGTCCCATGAGGAATAACAATTCCGTCTGCATCATTCCATCTGGTTGGGACTTTGGGCACACATGCACATACGCTTAGCATGATTCTCAAGCTTCAGGATAGGATGTGGGACTCAGATCATGGGGTCAACCAAGTGAGAGCCAGCTGCCTTAACCACCAGTCTATGGAGTTGGCCAGAAATTTATATTTTCAAACAAACTTTATGTTCACTTAATTGCTGTTTGCTATATATATAAAACAATGTTTATTTTTAAAATAAACATTGCCATTCCAGAAAAAAAATTTTGAAAGCATATAGCTATTGCGTATACATAGTTTATACTTTTAGAATAACATTTAAAAAATAATTTGAAAAATAAGTGTTTTAAAGATAATATTAGATTGTGGCAGGGCTGCAATTAATAAAGTTTTTTCTTATGAGACAAATGTCTAATATTGAGTTCTCATCCAGATATTCATATTTTTTTTTTCTTTTAGAATGAGATTTTTGCTACAGGGGGCATGTGCTCATCAGAGAGACAGAAAGTGAGAAATCACCCCCAGCCTGAGGGGACCAAGTCCGGGACTTGTATTATGGTCTACCACATTGGAGTCCAGCGATGTAACCACTATACCCTCTGGTGGTCCCAGTATTCATGTATTTTTAAAGGAGCTTGGTTAATTAGATTAGATAGATTGATAAGTAGATAGATAGAGATAGAAAGATAGAAACGAGATAGATATAGATTCATGCATGTAGAAGAGTTTATGCAAGTTTTGCTTTTTTATATCCTAACTCATTAACACCTACAAATATTCTGAAGAAAGATTTATAATAAATTATATTCTACATAATCTTTTTTATAAAAGAAGAGGTATACGCTTTGTTTGAAACCAGTTGTTTGGAAGGTAACATAAATTTTATATTTCTGCCTTATTAAGATATTTAATTCTGAAAGATAGTTCAAAGTCCATATAATAATTAATTCTATTCAGTCATACCAGTTATCTGTGGTTTTGCCTTCTGTGGTTTCAGTTACTTTTGGTCAACAGTGATCAGTTATTATTATAATTAATGTAAGATATTTTGAGAAAAATCACATCCACATAACTTTTATTGCAGTATACTATTATAAAATTTATTTTATTACCATTTATTATTGTGACTATCTTTCTGTATCTAATTTATAAATTAAATTATTTTGTAAATATGAATAATACGGTACAAAAAACAGTTTATACAAGGTTCGGTACCATCCAAGTTTTCAGATATCCATGAGAGGTCTTAGAATATATCTTTCACAGATATGGGGGAATTATTGCACCAAGATAAAACCCTCACACTATCTATTCTGTATCTCTGCCAAATGCTGAAATCATCAGAAAGAATGATCTGAAATATGACCATCCTTCCTCCCTAATGTCCAGGGACTTTAGTACAGAACACATACAGTCCTGTCCTATGTACAGGACTTTTCTACATAACACACCCGATAAATGATTATAATTCCTTTTTTTTATTGCATGAGAAGCAGTCATGTGATTTTTTAAAAATTTGCCTAACACTAAAATAGGCCATATTTTCTTTTTAATTTGTGCTTTAATTATTCTCAATAATGGCTGCCGTAAACCAGTGCTCTTTAAATAATAATGAATAACCAGGGTGGTCCAGACATCCTGATGTCCAACAGTGGGACAGTCACAATGTGTCTTCAAGGACATCATTGGCTTTTCAGAAATGAATGTGTTCTGAAGCCTCACCAATTCCCTTTCCTTAGCCAGTTCACTTTTCATTACCTAATAGTCTGCCTTACATCACCGACAGTTTTCTTATAGCCTTCATCCATTTAAGGCATCCTCCAGCTCTTAAGTGTCTGTTTTTCAAAGGCATCTGATCGCCACCTTCAAGACTTCAATCGTTTTTTCTTAAAATTTGTCTTATTGCTGAAGTTCTAGAGTTGTTAGTCAATCATGGTCAAACATAAGAAAACAAGATGAATATGTATGGTGCATGTCGTTTGTCAATATTGCAAAGTTTTTCTTGTTATATAAAGTCAATACAAATTTTACTCCACTGAAAATTTAAAGAAAGAAAAAAATCTAAATCATCATTGAATTTAAAAATGGACTATCAGATGCTTATTTAATAAACTTTCACTTATTTTACATAATTTCAGCAAACAAGTGACTCATTTTTAATAGTCCTAAGCTTTCTATGTATAAAGTACGAGTAATTATAACAGATTTTCACTGAAGAATAGGTAATTCCATAGCTATGACTAATGTATTTTTTTCCTGACAGCTCTCACCATTTAAGTAAAAGTGCTTCATTATTTCTTTTTCCTTCTTTTCTCCCTCAGAAAAAGAGATTTCAAAAACTCAGCAAGAGATCACATTAATCCAGTTGTGAAGGCAATATTGAAACAACTTAATTTACCAATTCATGAGCCATTTTAGTTCCATTCTGCTGAATTCTCTACATACCCAAAATTTCTTTTGCCAAAAAATGGGCACATGAATTATCTTGATATTTAGATATAGATATTATTATTATATGTGTTTTCTGTCATTTCTAAGGGTAATGATGAAACATGTAATACATGAATTATCTTGTGATCTATAAAATATATGCATGTAATACATTTAGTTTGTTATCTGTCACATAATATCTACTATTTATTATCTACAGTTACATAAAATCTAATATTATGTGGATACATTTGTATATATGACCCCTAAAACATACATAACTCAAATATGAAGTTAAATATATATGCATGCATATGGCATATGTATATGCACACATATGCATATATACAAATACATTTATACATATACATATATGTGTGTATACACACATATACATATATACATATATATATATATATATATAAGCATAGAAAATGAGATACATATGGTTAAAACAGTTACAGGCTCTCTATTATAATTTGAAAAAGATACCAAAACCTAAAATTTAGAAATGTAGTTCAAAGGTTTTACCAAATAGTCTGTGTCCCCACTGTACTCACAGGTGATTATTTTACTTATCTTTGTTAAGAGGTGACTACAAAAACTTCATGAAAAATGGAATTTAAAGATAAAATTTTAAATATATGAACTTTATTTCTAAATATAAGTTCCATCGGGCTCAAGACACTATTGTAAGCAATGAGAACAGTAATGTAGTCTATCCTTAAAGATGAAGATCCTGGGAATTTAGTTGTGTTAAGATTAGAAATTTCGCAGGACCAGCAGATGGTGTAATGATTATGTCACTGGACTCCCAAATAGTAGACAACGGTTTGAGTCTTGGACCTGGTGGCTTAAGAAATTCACGCCAGGCACATGTTTATCCCCCAAATCCTGAGAGGTGAATGTATTGTGGTGTGGCCATCATTCCTGGGGGGGTAATTTCTCACTTTCTGTCTCTCTTACCCTCTTGCTCTCTCTAGAGTACACACGCGTCCTGTAGCAAAACATTCACCAAAAAAAAAAAAAAAAAAAATTAGAAATATTGCTAGGGTAATTTTATAAGGGTGTTTTTGTGTGCGTTTTTCTTTGTTTTCTTTTTAGGATTACAACAAGGGGCCAGCCCATGACATGGTGGTTAAGGCAACTACATCACTTATGATCACATGGTTTAGGTACCAGATCCACTGGCTTAATAAACAAGTCAGGCACTTTGGCATATGTACCCAAAAGCCCAAAAGAAAGGGAGAAATGGAAAAGGGATTGTGATGTGACAATTCCCCATGGGAGGGTGTTTCTTCACTTTCCCTCTCTTTCTATCTCTCTCTCCCTCTCTCTCCTTCTCTGGGAGTGAACATACTTCTGGACATTTAAAAAGAAAATAGAACAGGAAAAAAAAGAAAGTATCAAATGTGTGTGCCTCTACTAAAGTATGTTTGCATCTAATTAAAAGTTTCCATTATAACACAGATGAAAGAAAGAACTAAAGGTAGACATGTAGATTAATTCACTGTCGTATTTGGTTATATTAACATCATTTTCACAGAAATTGATAGTGAGTTCTGGAAGATAAGTGTGAGTGTGTATTTCAAATACTTCAGCAACACTCTGACTCAATTTGATATAAACTGCATTATTTTTAGATGCAGATAAAATATTCACCAACATTGCTCTATTGCCCACGTTCCAAACTATGAAATGCTTTAATAACTCTCACAGTGTTAAACTCATGTGCCATTCGTTCTCTTACTGCCACAGTATTAAAACAGAAATCAACAACAGTAAGTTATTTGTAAATGTCCATTTAAAAATTAACAATTGATTACTAATTTATGGGATAGAAAAGACAATGAAAAGGAAAATGAAGAATATTATAATGTGATACAAATTTAAAATATCAAATGTGAAGCTATTGATAAAGCAATATTTACATGAAAATTTAGGTCATTATATAATATAATAAAAATAATGTATGGCATTGATTTAAGCCTTCACATTAGGAAAGTAAGAAAAAAGAAAAGCTAAGTAAACACTGAAAAAATAGAAAATAATAAAAATTAGAATGAAACTCTATAAAAGAGAAATAATAGAAAAATTAACAAAGAATAAAATTTATTTTAAAGAATAACAAATCTGATGACACTTTAGAATTGTAATATATGAAAAAATATGGGATATGAAAAATAAATATTATTATGTAAAAGAGCACAAAAATTGAAATAAGAGAATAGTATAAACAATTCAGTGTGAATAAATTTATCCAAGTTTAATAGAATACACTACTTCAGTACTTATACTAATACAAGATAAATTAGGAAATTTGAATATGTCACTGTTCATTAAAAAATAAATTTATATTTCCAAACAGCCTTTCATCAGGAAAAACTTGTCCATTTTTGTCTTACTGTTAAAATCTATCAAACACTGTGGGTGAACATAATAAAATAATAGACAATGTCAGAAAACCAATGACAAAATAATTCCCCAATTCCATTTATGAACTCAGACATTTCTTAAGAGAAGAATCTGACAAAGAAATTAATAGCCAAAAACTAAACACTATCCCACTTGAGCATAAATGCAAAAATGTTCTAGTAAGGGACTGACCTCCTGGTCCATTGGTTAAGGAAGCCAGATCTCATATGGCCAACTGTGGTTAGAATCCTGGCCCTAGTGGCTTACAAAACACACCAAGTGTGTATGCATGCATACCTAAAATCCCAATGGGATGAAGCAATTGGGGAATAGGTTGAGGTACCATCATGCCTGAGATGGACGTGTGGCCATATTCAATTGGGGAATGTTTTACCCTTTCTCTCTCTCTCTCTCTTTGATATATGTATCAAGGCCACAGATGACAGAAATCGTTGATAGAAATGAAACGACCTCCACATACTCCAGTTTAGAGCCTCGAGATAGCAGCTCTTGATGTTGGTGTAGTGATAGGAGCACGAATAGGCAGGACCGAAGAAGAAGTAGACAAAATTCCCGACTTAAAGATGAATAGCTGAGTGTCTAGGAAACCAAGGGAGGTAAATTTCACAAGGTGAGGTGTCATAGAGGAGACAACCACATACAGAGAATCCTGGACTCAAAAGTATTAGCCAAGTACAGACCAGAATAGTGATCAATGTATCCCTGAAAACAAAATCTTAAGGCTTGACGCACCATGCATTTTAAGGCTGTATTCATTTTAATCTGCTGGTTAATTTTACTCATAGTAGGCCTTCCATTTATCCTCTGGCAGTTTTTTATTCTTCATTTAGGAATGGAGAGTTAAAAAGCTTAAGTGGTTATTCCTAATATCACAAGGTTTTTCTCTGATGGGGAGATGAAATAAACTAGACTTAGTGCATTAAGGCTGAATACATAATCCTGTCAGATCCCCAAATGTATGGTTTAAATATAGTTGCTCTGATGCACTCTAAGGAAAACTACCTCCCCAGGATTCACAAAGTATGCATTGTTTCATGTGGCAAGAGTTTAAGAGATTACTATCATTTTCATTATTATTGATCATTTTGTAAAATGTTAGAGATAAACCAGTATCTCAGTTGTGATTATAAAATATTTATAAAAGGGAAGAATACAGGAAAATGCTAACAGAATGGTTAGATCGATATTTCATTGTTATTTTCAACCTCACTGAATGGATTCAGTCAACTACATTAGAATGGTGGTTAGCTCACATCCTCCTTGAGAGCTCTTAGTTATTATTCATGTCCTAGTATAGCATGAAGGAACAGTGAGGGAAAAATTCACTATGGAGACAAATGGCCCTGACTTCCTTTCCCCACAGAACTTGTGAAATGATAGATAAACCACAATACCATCACAAAAATGGTTACATGGTTAGTGATATTACTAGATAAGATTTATGCTGCGTAGGTAATTATAAAAGAAAAAAAGCTATTATAAGAATTTTTATACTCTTAGTACAAGTTGATATCTTACAAAATCACAAGATATGTTTTGCTTATTAAAATGCATATTATTTTTAATTAAAATAGTTCATATGTCTTTGTGTTTTTCATGCTCCTTTTATTCTTTCTATTACAAAAATATTCACAGTATCTTAGTGAATTTTAAGTTATACATAAGAACATAATTATTTTATTAGGAGAAATTCTTATCAAACTTCATGCATCATCATCTTCCCCATTTTGAAACTACCAGCACCTCCAAAATGGCAACACTCTCTCCATCTCTCCATATGCTCGTGTAGAGATCTCTGCATCAAATTCTCTCTTTTTCTTTTATTTTCATGGAAAAATTTCTTTGACCCTACAGTATCCATTTCAATGAAGCTTTTAGTACTTAAATTTTGAGAATATTACCCATTTCTTATCTTCTTTAAATTCTGCTAGAAGTATCAGTCTATTCAAGGCTACTTAGCCATGATGCAAATTAGACAAGTAATTTGCTGGTAGCTGGAGGTACTGTGTCTGAAGATTCTAATTTTAAGTTAAGAATAAAATATGCACAGGTGAACAGATTTTTAGATAAATATTTTTATAGGTAACCTATGGTGTGGCATTTTACACACCATGTCTGTCACGATTGTGAACTAGATTATTATTTTAATGATAGTAACAGAAGCAAACAGGTTTATTTTAGTCACAATATTTCAGTCACAAAATGAAAGAAACTGCAAGTTTACAAACTTTCATTCTTGTCCTTTCAAATCTGAAATCTGGTTTTCTATGCATAGCACTAACCACTGTACAACTGGACAAACCCTGAATCATAGTGTAACACTTCTACAAAGCATACACTGCTCATTGGGCAGTTAAAGCTTCATAGATCATGGGATATAATGTAGAAGAAATGCTTATTCTAGTGATGGGTAAATCATTATTTCTGCATTTATTACCCTTTAGAAATTAAATAATAAGTGAGTATTGAGCTACCAGTAAGTAGAAGTTAGAACTACTGATCAGGACTAAAGATTTGTGGAGCTTCCCTTTGTAAGAATTATCAACATGGACATGAAATAATCGATTCTTGCATTAGACATGGTGAAATACAAAATAATGATACATTCCTTTATTGGTGGAGAATCTCTAGTAATTCAAAAAAGATAGCAATCAAAAAGATACATCAGAAAACAAAGAAGAAAGAAAATACTGCAACAATTCCGTAGGGAGGGTTAAAGTGGTGAATGAATTAGATAGATTAGCTTTTATAAAAAAGTAATTATTCTCAAATTTTATCATTATTATTATTATAATTTCCTACAGGGCATGAACACTCACCAGAAAGAGACAGAGAGAGGAAGAGAAAGTGAGAAAGCAATCCTTTAGGTCTAGGATTCGAACCACAGCAGGCCATGTGAGAGTCTAGCATATTAACCACCATGCCACCTGCTGACCTGATAGATTAGCTTATTAAAACTGCACAGATTTCTTTCAAACAGAAACAAACAAACAAACAAACAAAAACAACTAACAACAACAACAAAAAAAACAACCCCAAAAGCTTGGCAGCAATGAAAGAAATTGAAGTTATTAGATGCAAGGAAACAAAAACTGCAGATGGAAAGTGGGAGACAGAAGAGGGATGACAGAATGAGATGTCCAGACAAGATGATTGTTATTGTAATCCTAATTAAATAATTATACTTAATAATATAATTACATCCATGAGAGAGCTTCACAACATCTCAACTGCATGTAATAAAAACTCTACACTGTAACATGAGCATCATTTACAGTGGGAAATAATGACAATTTTTAAAATAATTATTTATTTAATTTTTTATTTATTCACTCATTTACTTTAATTTGACCAGAGAGAGATACATACACACACACGCACACACACACACACACACACACACACACACACACACACACACACACACACACACACACACACACACACAAATACATGGAGAGAGAGAAAGCAAGCCACCAGGTCCAGTACTCTAACTGTGGTCAACCATGTGGGAGTGTCCAGCACCTTATCCACCATGCCACCTGCTTGTCCCCAATAATGACAATTTTTGACTTAGATAAATTTTTGAACTATCATATCCTATTTCTTCATCTTTTCTTCAGAATGTACCTGCTCAACTCCTGAAGTCTATTACAGAAGGAAAAAGAAATCGTGTGAGGGGCTGGCCCTATGTTGCAGTAGTTAAGTCCTTTGCATTGAGAGCTGGATCCACATGGCTGACTAAGTTTTAAATCTTGGACCAGCAACTTTAAAAACATGCTCTGTGTGTGTGTGTGTGTGTGTGTGTGTGTGTGCATGCATGTGTGTGTCTGCAAAAAATCCTGACGCAATGGGGAAATGGAGCGAAGAGACTACAGTATGACTAAGCCCCATTGGGGGATGCTTTCACTTCTGTCTCTCTCTGGCAAACATAAATGTCTTCTAGTAATATTTTTAAAATAGTCATGTATATGTGCATATATGTGATATGATATATATTACCTGATAAATATAATTAATAACAAAATCTCTTCTCACCTTCTTAATATTGACCTTTTGCCAGTCACTATTTGTGATCGTACCTATTGACCACAGAACTGACTGTAACTGTAACCCTAAAGCTGTAGGCACTAGAAGATGACAGGATTATTCCAAAGAGAAAGCAGATTGGAATGCTGTATTCAAATAGATACTTTTATCAGAGGGAGCATGTATCTCTCCTAGGTATATTCTTACACATCGTTTTTGGTTAAGACCTATATGTAAAACTTATCAAATCTTCTGGCTAGAAAGTTTATGGTGCTGTAGTTCACCTACTGTCAATATTTCTTCCTAGTCCTAATTTTCTGCTATGTATTTAAGCTCTACCAAGAAAGCAATTAAAACAATAAAGGTAGGGTTTATTTCTAAGAGAGTAAATAGTTACGGATAAGAATTAAACACTACAGTAGCTCCAGAGTTCTTAGAATATAAAATGACTTAAATTTATGGCACATTTGTATTATGCTTATTATCAGGTTAAAATTGTGTTTCCAAATAGGTGCTTATTTTCTTTCTTTAATGGGTGCACACTGTGTAGGTCAGGTGGTCAAGTAAAATCTCCACTGCAAGAAATCCAGATTTTAAGGATTTCAAAAGGCACACCTTTTATTCCCTGTAATTAGGCAATTAATTCTACTGTGGTTTAAAGGCTGCATGTAGTGAGGGAGAGCAAAGTAAAGAAAAGTTGTAAAATCAAATATTTCAATTTTACTTTAAAGGTCACTGAGTCATGTGACCTACCTTAGAAGAATTTAACTGGAAATAAAGAACTCAGGGAAGAAATGAGCTGAGTTTGTAAAATTATAAAGTTAAGTACTTTAATTAGTATGTAGGAAATTGTCCTCTAACAAGCTCACCGGTGTGTTTGAATAAGTAACTTTGAACTATTTTATAAATATGTTGCACCATAACTTGTTAATTTGCCACTGTTTTCAAAAATATATATGATACATTCAGGATATGAGTTATCTTTACAATTCAATATAAACAGAGTAAGATAATTTATTTTTTTTCTTTTTATGACATTGAAATATGTTATTAAAGGCATGAACAAAAATGTTGAGCTTTCATATTACGATTTTAAGGAGAAATTAACAGTAATACTATTCATTGAAAATGTATCTATGAAGTTTATATACAACATAAAAGTCTTTATAAAGTAAAATATGACTTAAGTTATGCTTAGAAATGATAGGTATATGAATAAAATTTTATGTTAATATTTTTTAAGAAAGAGATCTTTTGCTATGGGGCACATGCACTAGCCAGAGAGAGCAAAACAACAAGACCAAAAGCTAAAAATCATCCCTCCAGGGGGTGGTGTGGCCATACCACAATCCTTTCTCTTCCATTCTTTTCTCAGAATTTTGCATATACACAAACGTACCCAGCGTGAGTTTTAAGCCAGGACTCGAACTGCAGGCGACTATGTGGGTGTCCAGTGATGTAACCATTATACCATCTTCTGGTTCCAGTATTTTAATGATAAATAATTTTTAAAAGGAAAATATTTTAACAAATATAGGACCTAATTGTTTCATACACAAATATCAATATTAATCTTTGATATACTCAGTTATTTGCACTGCATGTCATATTTAATAATTGCATATAAATCATATATGGATATTCTTAAAATTTGCTAGATGGTTCATGTGCTTGACAGAGAGAGAGTGAGAAAGTACCCCACAAGGGGGATGTCCATGGCACAATCCCTTCTATTCAGGAGTTTGGTACACACAGACACAAACCCGACCTGTTTTTCAGGTCATCTGGTCGAAGCCATGAACTGTACAGTGGGCCATGTGGGATTGAATTGTTTTAACTACCACACCACCTGGCTGACCCAAGTCATGTTTTATGTAAAAAGAAAATACACCTTCCATTCAAATCCCATGACACACATATATTTGGTATATAATGGGACATAGCAGAACCTAAATGAACTTTCATAAATTGAAAGAAATATCAACCACAGCAACTAATATAGCTCATCTCTGATTATGAATATATAAATTGTGTTATTCAAATCAAAGTTCTAGGCGAATATACTTTCCTAAGTAGTCATTGATTTAAGACATAATTGTAATAGTTAGAAAATTATTTTCATTAGGAAATCATACCAGTTCTATACTGGATCAGGAGTTGCTATTTACCTGGCACTGCATGATGTCCCAATGTCCCGTACTTACATAAGTTCCCACGAGTCCAATGAACACCCGGCTTAAACTCCTTTTCCTAGTCACCTGTGGAGGTGTGGCTGCAGATTTAGGTTCTCACCTGATGGCGTACAGTTGAAGCACTGTATGCAGACCAAACATAGTCTTAAGTGGACAAAATGTGTCATTTTTCATTGGAGCTGTGGTACAGTTCTGAAGCTAATAGCAAAAGCAGTCATTTTGGAGCTGTAAGAGAGAAAAGCCCTGGGTAAGACAACAGGAGAGACAAATCTAAAATCCTCTTAGCCTAGGAATTTACCTTTAGAGAGCTGAATGAGCCTTCTGCTTGCATAGGGAAAAATTGACTTCTACTTGTTTATGTCACTTATTTCAGTATTCTTTTTACAAGTCCACAGCCTTATATCCTCACTTCTACATTGTTACTGTTTATTCTCTGCCATATCTGAGTAGTATTATTTCATACTTGAATAATAGCTCTTAGCACCATGTTTTCTTACCTCCAATAGATTTGGGGACAAGACAGTGTCCATCAAAACTCTAAAGAATCTCCATTTTGCCCATGATCACAGACATTTAAAGGAATGCAATCAAAATTTCAACTTTTTATTTATTATTTTTAAAGAATTATTTTTATTTAACCTTATAAATTATTTACTTATTTTTTTTTAATTTGACCAGAGAGAGACAAAGTGAGAGAGCAAGAGAGCAAGAGAAAGTGAGTAATTAAGCCGCCAGGTCCTAGACTTGAACCATGATCGGCCATGTTGGAATCCAGTGCCCCCAACCACCATGCTGCCTGCTGGCCCCAAAATGTCAATTTCTAAAAATAGTAATTTAATTTAAAATATCAATTTACCATATACTTTTAAAAATTAATAAATAATAAATGGAGTCATATGAGATTTCAGGGTTTTTGTTTGTTTGTTTTAAGAGAGATTTTTGCTATAGGGCATGTGCACTTGTCAGAGAGATAGAAAGCAAGAAGCACACAACCCCCCTCCCCAGGAGGGGATAACCACGTCCCAATCCGTTCTCCTCCATTCTCCTCCTGGGATCTTGGGCAAACATGCACATGTGCCCAGCATACATTTCAAGCTTCTGGGTCAAGGATTCAGACAACGTCAGCCAGGTGTGAGTCCAGCAATGTAACGTTACACCATCTGCTGGTCCTGAGTTTTAAGTTTTTAAAACAAACAAAACAAATGATACCAAAAAAGAAGAAGTAGAAGAAAAAAAGATTAGGGATAATAAAAGCTATTTAGGCAGTCATCTAAATGTACATGGATATTTAAATATATTAATTTGAACCAATGAATAACATTGATCGTATATTTTTATGAAAATAAAATTGGTCTTCCTATATTATTCAGTAGTTACCCTGCATTCACGGTGAATAAGACCACCAGTGAGTGGCTAAAATCACAGACTACCAAACCCTTTACATACCTATGGTAAATTTTAACACAAAGATTGGGCACAGTAAGAAATCAACACCTAATAGTAAAATTAAACAAATGTAAGAGTATAATGTAACAAAAAGTCATACAGATGTGGTCTTGCCCTCTCTGACTTGTTTTTTGACCCTGATTTACTTACGGAAACTAAAACTGAAAAATGAAACCATGGTTTGTAAGGGGTCTACTGTACAATGCAGCATAAAGAAAAGACTAAGGAATGTATTGTTTTCTTAAAAGTCTTTATTGTTAATAAGAAACCGCATTTCTACTGCAAAATACAAAGAAGATGGATTTGTAATTTACAGATAATTTTTCAGTTTAATAATTATTAAAGCAAGATAAATAGTAATATAGAGGCTAAATTGTCTCTTTTTTTAATACTTTAACACGTTTCTACGTTACTAAATAAAACTGTAGTCAATTTAAGTAGAAAATGCTCTTTTATGGATCAGTAGGTGACATAGTTAAGGCACTGGACTCACGTATGACTGACCGTGTTTAAGTCAGATTTGACAACTTGAAAATCATGCCAGGTGCATGTGTGTGCATAACCAAAATACTGAAAGGAGAACGGAGGAGAAGGGATTGCAGCCTGGCCATCCCCTGTGGGGGTGGTTTTTCACTTTCCCTCTTTCTGTCTCTCTCCAGCAAGCATATGTGCCCTATGGCAAAAGCTTGGGAAAAAAAGAACTATTTAAAATTAATACCTTAACATCTCTGCCTCATTTATCATTTCGATATTCCTTCTTCAATATTTACTCATAATTTAATTTTTTGGCAAATATTCTTGCACAAATTATTTTATGTAAAAGAAAACATATTTATAATCAATAACAATAATTGCCATAAATAAGGTAAAGATGAAGTGGTACAAGTATTTTAATTAAGATCACTTAGGTAAATGTAATTTCTAATATACATAAATAGACACACACATTATACATATACACGCACACTATTCTCTTTGTGAATGTCAAGAAATATCAAAATATGACTGCTTCTTAGCAACATCGCTGCTACTGTGTTCACCGTATCCGTTTTTTTGCGTGTATTATTAGAAGAGCTTCCTTATTTGCAACCATTCTCCTGCCAGGTCTCTTTGTTCTATTTTCATGGAGCTTCACCAGGTTTATTTCTGTTATACATCAATTGTTCCTGATGGTTTCTCCTGTTTGAAACTGTCTTGCTCTGATATCTAAATTAATTGTGTGCCCATATCATTTAAGATTGTGTTTACATTTTATATTTTCAATTAGCTATCCCTCTATCAACCTTTATACAAAAGCAAACATTGCTGTGTTCCATTGGTTACAGGTGTTACATTTTATTTTCCTCATAGAAGTTATTAAAATATAATGTCTATTTATTAGCAAATGTCTTAGTCAAGGTTCTTCAGAGAAAAAAAGCAATAGTGTATTTATGTGAGCGTGTGTGTGTGTGTACAAATTTATTATGAGGAATCTGCTCATTCAGTTACGGAGACTGAGAAGACCCCCTCGTTGCCATAGAAAAGCTGGAGACCCAGGACAAGCAGACAATATTTTCTAAATTCATGAAAACTGGGAGATCCAATCATTTAAATTCTATTCTGTGCTCCAAGGCCCGGTAACCAGATGGTATTCCTGCTAGTCCAAGGACAGGAGAGGACCGATATTCAACCTTAAGAGTAGGCATGGAAGAATTCTCACTTCCCTCTTTTTGTTCTATTCAAGCCACAGTGGAATAGTTGGTACACAGCCATCAGAAAAAGGAAATTTCTTTTATTCCAGCTACTGTTTCTAAAGCTAATCTCTACCAGAAAAGCATTCACAGACACATAGAAAAAAATATTTAAATGTTTAACCAGGTATTTGGGCATCCTGTAGCCTGGTCAATTAACACATAAAATTAGCCTCCATAATATATTGGTAATTATCTGTCTAACTTTACTGCACTCACACTCACGCAACTAGAAACATCCCTAGATTTCACTGTTGCTTTATCTTCTACACTTAGAATAGATAGTAAGAATGGTCACTCAGTATTTAATGAACAGGACCAGAAAGTGGCACAGTGGGACCATAACTGGACACACATGAGAAAGTTCCAAGTACGCAGCCTGGGTGGACTAAGGCCGGGAGATCACGGCATGGAGACCTGCTGGGCGTTCCTATCTCATCCTGTGTTTCCCTCTTGTGGAAGAAATAAGTAAACTTAATGAAACAGTGAATAAATGAAAATAGATGAAAGAAAATATGAAGGGAGAAAGAATATGAAAATAAAATAAATAATATGTTTAAGTTTCAGGAAGCTAAATGCATTTTTATATGATGTCTATTTACAGGGGTTAGAAATGATAAGACTAAAAATATAAAACACAAATACAAATGAGGAGCCAGGCAGTGGTAATACACTGCTCTGCTCTGTGTGACCCATGTGGGAGGGTTCCAGGTTTGTGACCCAGGGCCTCCCTGTATGTTCCATGCAATGAGCCCATGATCCAGACTGGCCTAGGCAGTGGGTGGATCGTGCTATGAGAACTCTGCTGGAGGTGTTTATCTCTCTCTCTCTCTCTTTCTCTCTTTCTCTCTTGCTTAATCTTTCTCTGTCTCTCCTTTCCTCTCATGGAAGTGATGAATAAACTTTAAAAAATGAAAATTAATTCAGATTGGCGATATCATACAATGTAGGACTAGATAATGGTGGTGTGTTTGGTGAGAATCGTAACATATACATGATAAATCTGCACATTTTTCCAAAGATGATGATTCAGGTTTATCAGTAGGTTTTGTTTTTGGCTGTTGGTAATGGTCATGATTTCTCTCTTTCTCTCTTGCTTAATCTTTCTCTGTCTCTCCTTTCCTCTCATGGAAGTGATGAATAAACTTTAAAAAATGAAAATTAATTCAGATTGGCGATATCATACAATGTAGGACTAGATAATGGTGGTGTGTTTGGTGAGAATCGTAACATATACATGATAAATCTGCACATTTTTCCAAAGATGATGATTCAGGTTTATCAGTAGGTTTTGTTTTTGGCTGTTGGTAATGGTCATGATCACCACCATGAAAAATATTTTTGAGATTAAAATTAAATACTATAATATCATGGCATGTAGACTTTTCTGTGTAATACATAGAGATGTTGATTGAAGATTGAAAACAAATATAACCACAAAAGGAAAAGTATTAGCAAACCAGCCAAGAACGAGAAAAATTTGGTAAGTTAAGACAATCATTGTGAAAAGCAAAATGCATTAGTGAAAAAAGACATAAAGAAATAAATTAGAGAAAGAAAATCAAAACAGTAATTAAGTACTATAAAGAAAATATGTTAAGCATTTAGAAAAGGGATAGGCAACAGGAAAAAAAAACTTCATAAGTTTTAATAAATTAATATAACTTAATTAAAGTAAAAATTTGGTAAAGTTCTGTTAGTAGGTAAATTAAAAATAACAAAAATAATGATTAAATTTTATAATTCATGGTAATTTGAAAGAAAATAATGTAAATGAAATCACTGTGTGTGTGTGTGTGTGTGTGTGTGTTTCAAAATGATAAAGGATAAAACTCAAAGGAACAAAAGTGTTAGATTGGTATACATCTGTTGAAAAATGGTTTTGAAGAGTGGATGAGCAAACCATGCATCATGTTCTAAAGTCTCTAATTATACGTGGCTAATCCTCAGTTGACAGCCTGGCAGAAGTGACATACAGAAAACAGGAGGTTATGTGTAGCTAATGATCACATTTAGAGTTAATCAATTTTTATTATTGTATTGTTAATTCATGAAAATGCTCATTAATTATTTGTTCTATAATGGCACATGAAGCTATTTAAACATGTTTTTAAGCCAAGCCCTAATGGTTCCATGGAGACAAAAACTTCCAATATCTTTTCAAGACAGAACATTCTGTTAATGGGATGGCTACTTCTCACAGTAGCACAGAAATTTCTAAAACATGATATACCAAATGTACTTCAGATGGAGGATTTACCTGTGTCACAATTTCAATGCAATGAGGACACATCCCATTTTAATACAACGATGTTTTCAGGTTCACAGTAAAATGGCAAGTCTTTTTCCTCCATTTAAAACTTTCCTCCATTTAAAACTTTCCTCCATTTACAACTTCCGCTTCTCCTTTATAGTTACATTCAGGGCCTGTAGGTCTTGCCTGCTTTTTTCAGTTCAGGATAAGAAAAACGAATGCATGCCTAATTTTTATCAATCATCATGTTCTGATGCGTGATGTCCATAAAAATCTCAAAAATGTTTGGTCATGCATTTAAATGAACTAAGAACTGAAGAGCTTGACCTGTTTTTGCTTTAGTTAATTTTGTCTTGTTAAACCACTTCCTTTCAATATTAAAAATATATTTATTTTTTAAAATAAGTCTGTCTGGTCAGCTCCATTGCCTGGTGGTTAAGGCAGCTGGATTCCAAATGGCCAAATGTATAGTTGAGACCTGGACTGAAACATAACAGGCACATGTATGTGCATAGCCAAAAAGTCTGAAAGGAAAGAAAGATGGTGATGAAAAGATTATATCCTGGGAACCAGCAGTTAGCGTAATGGCTATGTCGCTGGACTCCCACGTAGTCAACCGCAGTTCACATCCTGGACCCGGTGGCTTAAAACTCACGCCGGGCGCATGTGCATGCATGCCCAGGATCCCGAGAGGAGAATGGAGGAGAAGGGATTGCGGCGTGACCATCCCCCCTGGGGGCTGATTTCTCACTTTCTATCTCTCTGTCTCTCTCTCTGTCTGTCTGGCGAGCGCATGCGCCCTATAGCAAAAAACTCTCAAAAAAAAAAAAAAAGATTATATCCTGACAATTCTGCTTGGGGGGGGGGTGTTTCTCCCTCTCTTGCTGTGTCTTACTCTTTCTCAGATGAACACTCCTGCCATGTAGCAAAATAAAAATTCAAAATCCTTTTGTCTAGGGTCCAGTGGGTGGCATGGTGGTTAAGTGCTGGACTACTATATGGTCAACCCAGGTTTGAGTCCTGGGCCTGGTGGCTTGAAAATCATGCTGGACATATGTGCATGCATGCCGCAGATCTCAGGAGGAGAAGGGGCTGTGGCATGACCACCTGCCCTGGGGTATGATTTGTCACTTTTTCTCTCACTATTTCTCTCAGTCTCTCCATGAACACATATACCTTATGGCAAAACTAAAATAAGTAAATAAGTAAAAACAAATACAAACAAATGAAAAAATAAATCTAAAACATACTAGTAATCTCAAGGTTTTTACATTTATTTTGTGGAATGAGAAAATTCTTTTTCTTAATACACATGAACAAAGAGCTATAGAAAATAGATAATACAAGAGAATTTAGAACAGCCAATAGAGTAATGAGATGACCATGATTTTTTAAAATAAGATATAAGTGGTGATATTAAAGATAGGAATATAGAAAAAGTGTGTACACAAAGAACTTCCATAATGGAGAATGTGATAGTGTTCTAAAGGAAAGATGTGCCGATGGATCAACATTTAGCAAGAAAGATCCTAAGGAATTCTAACTCCAAAGTTAGGACACAGCAATACAATTTTGTAAACTGGACAAACGCTAAAAGAATTTTAAAAGAATTTTAAATAGGAAGTCATGAGGGGGATTACGTTTGAGTAATGTCATTTCATAAAGGTTTCCATGTGTGTGTGAGACACGTAAGTAAACAAAGAAATGTTTGTTTGAGAGACACATTCTTATCTTTAAATTATCTGACAGATAAAAACTTCAGTGCTAATTTTAAGTAGCATGGCCATATAGTCATTGCTCTTGTTTTAAGTAAAATTAGCTTCATAGAAATGAGGTACCAATTTGCATTAATTTCACGTCTTGTTTCTGAAAGATATAACACTCAAATGAAGTTAACATAATCCCAAACCTGGAGTCGTTATCAAAGTAGTAAGTTCTGCTCTCGCCTATACTTGAGTGTGTACATGAGTGTGTCTGCGTGTGTGGCAGGTGTGTGTGTGTGTGTGTGTGTGTGTGTGTGTGTGCTGTGTAACTACCCTCTATTTACTAAACAGGAGAGGGCAGTAGCTGATCATTATTTTAAAAATATCAAGTGCTCGAACTTATCTAGCACTTAATTCTCAAAATATATCACATACAGATGCACAACTTCTTACATTTCCATTTGCAGTGAAGGTTATATACTTAATTTCACACAGGCATTAGGAAAGAAAACAGAGATATCATTGCCTTTGGTTACTGTCACATGACACTGTGAACAAACATGTTGTGATTTTATAAAATCAAATAATAAATTGAAGAATTAAAAAAAAACCATATTTACAATACCTGGTACTTTTAGAAAGGCTTTTTAAAATGAATTGTGTAGAATTATTAATTTGATGAATAAAATGATCATTTATTACTATTAAAGTCTTTTTTTTTTCATTTTTCTTTCCTATAACCACATGCACTCACCAGAGAAACATAGAGAAAGAGAAAGGAGAAAGAAAGTAAAAAATCATCCCCCAGGAAAGATGGCCACACCACAGTCCTTTCTCCTTCAATTTTCTCTCAGGATTGGGGCATGCATGCACACAGGTCTGAGAGTTTTTCAAGCTACTGGGGCGTGGTTCAAACTGTCCTGTCCACCCTGTGAGACTGAGCAGCCTTAACCTCTGTGCCACTTGCTGGCCCTCTTATAGCCTTTTAAAAATGGTCCATTATATATATGTATGCATGCATGTTCACACACACACATGTAAATGTATACATTTAGAAATACTTGTTAATAATTGCTCAAGACCAAAAATAACCTGACAAAAAGTGGGAACACTTGCCAACCAGCTTGCTTTTTCAATCTCTACCAAGTTAATGGGTACTTGTAGCTGTGTCACATTGTTGAGACTGTCTCAGAATAATTTGTCCTTGCATTTCCTTGTTCTCTGAGTCTCCCTCTACAAAAAGTAACAATGCTGGCCCTCAAACTATTGTCCTCCTTTTTACCAGAACATGAATCGCCTTCGAAGAGCAACGAGTGGGTGAGTAGGAGATTTCTGAGATTGAGATTTCCTTCTAATTAAAGAGTCTCATATGTGGAGAAGACACCCTTTTCTGGGTTTGATCACTATTGATTGATAACATATTATTGGAGCTTCCATGGCTATGTTACAAGAATGGGAGAAGGGAAGCTACAAAATAGAAAACAAAGTTGAACCAGATATATTTTCTGCAGCTCTTGAAAGGGTTGACTCCAAATTATGGAGCTTAGTGCAAAATTTAAAAAAATACAATTTCTAATCTCTTCTTTAAAGTACAATGAAAATGTTATTAAAAGTAATTTAAAAATTGGGGCCAGCAGATGATGCAGCAGTTAGTTACACAGGTGGGCTCCCACATGGTCACCTGCAATTCGAGTCCCAAACCAGGTGCCAGGCGCATGTGCATGAATGTCCAAGATCCCACAAGGAGAATGGAGGAGACAGGATTGTTACGTGGCCATCCCCCCGTGTGTGTGGGGGGGGTTATTTCTCACTTTCCTTCTCACAGTCTTTGTCTCTATGGCAAGCACATGTGCCCTGAGGCAAAAACCTCTTTTAAAAAAGTAATAAAAGATTACCATTAAGGTTTATATAAATATTTTATTATGTAATATCAAAAATACAATAAATTTCCCTTTATTCCCATTTATCTCTTGTTCTGTCCTGTTTTCTATTTGACATAACCCCTAGTAAGTAAAATGTATACTCTAAAATTAATAGCATGATGTTTTTCATTTATCCTTATATTGCATATTTCCAGTTTAGCATATGCATGTGCATTTATTCTTACCAAAACAATAAAAACCTCACAGGAAACAAAGTTGATTTTTTTTTTACTTATTTAAGCTTTATTTATTTTAATTTTTTGATAGGAGCCCATTCTACCAACACTCTTT
>NW_006199495.1:293066-308780 GCF_000334495.1 Tupaia belangeri chinensis
TCATCTTACTAATGATTAAGAAGTAATTGAAAGGAAAAAGAACTATGTGTTACCCTGTCTTTTCCTTTCCTTCCCTGTCCTCCTAGTACCTAGAAAGGAAATACTAGGTTCTTTTCTAACATTTGAACAGGGAAAAACAGATATGGTAAGTTTCCTTAGGTATTCATGTTTCTTAGAATTCCTGGTGTTCTATGTATTTCCGAATCAAGTTGGTTGCTTAAACAGTGTGGCCTCTTGGCCCTGGCAGCGCCCCCAGATAATTGTAAATGCAGCACAATGATTTTGTGCTTGCTTTGAGTCTCACTGATTCCCACACATTGTGAATCCACTTAAATACTGTATTTGTGAGATTATTATGTCCACAAGTATGAGTGCCAAAATGTGGCAGAATGTGGTAGCAAGGAATAGCTGAGGTACACAGTGGATCAGTCTCCATGCGGTATTTGTACTCTCCACATGACTTAATTCTGAGAATTATAAAGAATTGTAAGATGGTGACAATACAGCATTACACTAAGTCAGGGGCCCTTCAGAGTATGGGACCTAATGTAATGTTGCAGGTTGAGCACACATGAAACCAATCCTGATGCTGAATGTTGTCCTAAAATCATTCTAGGAATTATATTTACATTGAAAAATCAAATGCTTTTATTTAAGTCACTTAAAGTTAATGTATATGATCATTCTCATTTATTCTCCAGATCTAACCTCCATAATCTCTGTCTTTGTGCAAACTTACCTGAGCCAAATAATTAATAATTTACTTACTGAACCTTTAAGTTGTCTTTGTCTGTTGAAGATCTCAGCTTCTGACGGGAACTTCTTGAATCCTTGTCACTGCTTACCATAAGTAGCCTCATTGGCATTTTACGACTAGAGGTGATAAACACTTTCTGATGTTACTAGTCTTGGGTTTGTCACATTTTCTCGTCTATTCTCGTAATCCTTCCCACACATCCATACATCTCCCTTTGTTAACCTTCTCATTCTTGACCATGCCATCCCTCTGCTTTCAGAATCATTGGTGAAATACCTGTTCCCATGAAGAAGCCCAAAACACTCTAAATGTCGTAATGATGTTGTAATGGTCAATGTCTTTCAGTCAATAGAGCATTGGCAATGTAACTTTATTCAGACAAAGCCAGGTGTGGGAGTTTATTATAAGGACGAATGTGGTCATAGAAAATCATTAGACATATTGTAATGTTAGTAAACATATATTACAGAACCTGGGCTTGTGTTAGGTGATTTAGGGGATTTGTTCTTGGTGTGTACTTTCAGGAGGAAAGAGGAAGGTTCATTCTGGGTATATTAATTCACCTCATCTGAAAGGAGAAAAACATAAAATAAGGTTAAATTTTTTTTTTTGAGAGGTTTTCACTATAGGGCGCGTGTGCTCGCCAGACAGACAGAGAGAGACAGAGAGACAGAAAGCAAGAAATCACCCCCCAGAGGGGATGGGTCACGCCGCAATCCCTTCTCCTCCATTCTCCTCTCGGGATCTTGGGCACACACGCACACGCGCCCAGCGTGAATTTTAAGCCACCGTGTCCGGGACACGAACCACGGTAGACTACGTGGGAGTCCAGCGACATAGCCATTACGCTAACTGCTGGTTCCCAAAGTTTTCATTGGAACAAAGAAGCAGTCGAGAATGGGCAATGCCCGATGTCTTGGAGGTTTGCACAGTGACTTTTTCTGTCTGTTTCCATAGCTCTTTATCTCACTTGATCTTGCATGAGCTGTGTACCTGCTTGATATAATCGTTCTGTGAGATTGTTTATGTTCAACAAGAAGACACTGAGTCTACCGTGAGTGCCTTGTATAGCTAAAAACATACAAGTCAGTGGTTCCCAGATATTAGGAGCTGCTTTGGCTTGTCTTCCCACTTACCTGTCTAACAACATCCTACTTGTATCTTGGTGTTCAACTCAAACATTGCCAGCTCTAAGACATTCACTACTGATCATTATGTCCTTTCAAAGATACAATACTTACACTTTTCTTATACCCTATATTACCTTTACTGACGTTCAACTCTTTATAATCCTTATTAGCTTAATCTCCTCAGTTAGATTATACATTTATGCAAGTAATAGCTGATTATTCTTCCTGTTATCATCTGCAATGCCCATTGTTTCATATACAGCATATATATGTGTGCAAGTATGTGTGTACCTTAGTGAATAATTTTTAAATGAATGCTGATCAAGCACACATATAGCACATTAGTTGTAGATGGCTTCAAAAAGATAGGAATCCTGCCCTTTAGCAGAAAACAAAGTTTCACAAAATGTTCTCGGAAACCTAAAATATTTACATTCATTTCTCTTGTACATAAAAATAATTAGTAAATTAAAAAAATAAAGAAGCATGTTGTTTATTTGCTATTACATTTCCTACTACATATGGAGTTTCCGAGGGTATGATTCTCAATGGGAAAGATAAAAATAAATATCTGGAGTAGTATTGCTCAGCCAATATGTTAATTCTTTAATGTTTAGAGTTTAACAGAATGTAGGCTTATAGTATCTCATAGAGAATATTGTTCTCCTTAAAATTGTTAAGATTATGAGCCTAAACTAATAAAAATTATACTTAACATTATGGTGATACTTTCTGGAAAGCAAGTGAGTTAATACTTGCTATTTATAAATATATGTACATATGGTTCGTAGCAATAGGACCCGGTGAAAACCCAAAGGGAAGACACAAATGCATTGCTACTCATGTATAAATAAGTGCTTAATTATATTTACATGGGTTTCTGATACTGAAAATTATACCATTTGTTCATTTTTATCTTTATACATAAGCCTTCTTACATGGGTTTCTGCTTTCACTTTCTTTGAGAAAGGGTCCCTACTCTGTACTAAAGCATTATTTGGCTACAAATATCATTTTCTGGACTGCCAAGTATTAGAAATAATATATATTTATTTATAATTTTTTGAGAGATTTTCTGCTATAGGGTGTGTGCCCTCACCAGAAAGACAGAGAGAGCAAGAAATCACCTCCCAGGGGCAATGGCCATGTTGCAATCCCTTCTCCATTCTCCTCTCGGGATCTTGGACATGCACACACACACGCCTGGCATGAGTTTAAGCCACCGGGTCCAGGACTCAAACCACAGTTGCCTACATGGAGTCCAGTGACATAACCATTATGCCATCTGCTGGTCCCATATTTATTTGTAAATTTTTGTTGTGATACTTCAGTTCTTCTTTTGTTATATAAACTAAATTTATATGTAAAGCCAACAAAAACAGAAAGAAGTGTCAGTCACCTTTACCTTATAGGACACAATGTCAAGTCAAAAATGCAAGGAAAAGCTCATAGATAGCAGAGAAATTTGCATAGTGATCATTCTCGGATAAGAGATATAATATATTTTAGGACAAATAATAGAGAAAATAAGATAAATAGATACTTCTCATAATTTTTTTCAGCCTCATTCCCACCTCTGGGCAATAGGAAAATTGAAAAACATCGTTCCCCAAAGTATGTAGTTCTAATGATGAGAAAATACAAAAGTTCTACATGGGCAATGTTAACATACCCATACTACAATAAAACAAATAGTACATTTGAGTAAAATCAAATAAAAATCATGTGAATAAACTGGAAAGATATAATGTGACAAATACAGTAACTTACTACAGAAGTAAGTTTGGTAAATTTGCAAAAGAAATGTTAAAAACATACTTTTTAAAAAAGACAAGGGACAGAATAATTTCCTGAAGCATCTTGTATGAAACAATTAGAAAGTCATGCTGACATGAGTTCAAGATATCAAAGATGTAATGATTAAGTAGCTAAATTGGATGAAAATAAAGATCTCAGGGACCAGTAGATGGCGTAATAGTTACGTTGCTGGACTCATACATAGCTGACCATGGCTCAAGTCCCGGACCTGGTGACTTCAAACTCATGCCGGGCACATATGCGTGTGTGTCAAAATACTGAGAGGAGACTGAAGGAGAAGGGATTGTAGCATTGCCATCTCCCCAGGGGGTGATTTCTCACTTTCTGTCCTTGTGTCTTTCTGGTGAGTACATACACCCTATAGCAAAAACCTATTTAAAAAAAAAAAAAAAAAAAGAGAGAGAGAGAGAGAGAAAGAAAAAAAGACAGACCATCAGTTAATGTAATGGTTATGGTGCTGAACTCTCATGCAGGTTACTGCGGTTCGAGTCCTGCACCCAGTGGCTTAAACTCACACCGGGCATATGTGCGTGCGTGTCCAAGATCCTGAGAGGAGAATAGAGGAGAAGGGATTGCGGTGTGGCCATCCCCCCTGGGGGGTGATTTCTCAATTTCTGTCTCTTTGTTTCTCTATCTTTCTGGCAAGCACATGTGCCCTATAGAAAAAAAAAAAAAACAAAACAAAACTCTCAAAATAAATAAATAAATAAGAAAAGAAATAAAGATTTTAGTCAATTAGAAATCACAGTGAATGTAAGTCACTAATAAAAATATAATTTTAATTAAGTTTATTCATAACAGAAGGAACGAATCTAAAATTAAAAATAAAACAAAAGTCCATCACATAACATTCACCATTTTAAATCAATGTGAAAATAAAATATATACACTGGTTGAATTAAATAAATTCATTGATATAGTTAGGAAACCTGGCATAGAAAATATTTGTCATCACAAGATAGACAATGGTATTACTTCTATTTCTTCGCTGCTACATCATATGACAAAAGAATAAAATACTGCCTAAAATTAAGTGTGTTCCAACTATATCCTATTCAATTAACATGTAACTAAGACAGAAACTCTTGGACCAGCAGGTGGTGTGGAGGTTAGATTGGCTGGGTCCCACATAGCCTACTATGCTGTTTGAGTCCCATACCCGCTGGGCATATATATGTGCATGCCAAAAATTCTGAGAGAGAATTGGAGGAGAAAGGATTGTTATGTGGCCATTCCCTCCGGGCAGGAATTTCTCACTTTGCATTTCTCTCTCACTTTCCCTGGTGAGTGCATGTGTCCTATAGCAAAAAATAAAACCAAAATAAAATTAGAAATGCTCAATTTTGAAAAAATTGAGTAAGTCTCTTTTGCTATTGATAACAGGTGCATTCTCAGCCCTGTGTGCCTCAGGCATTGATCTCTCTAATTGTTACAGGTGGTTTCCTGGGCTCGAGTGGTTTCCACATACACAGGCACCAATTTATAATCCACTGAATAGTCTCAAAGAAAATCTTAGTAAAAGAAGATAGCCACGTGAGATGGTTTATACATAAAAATAGAAGGGAATGAAAGATGGAATTTTCACTATCAGGCACCCATGTAAGTGTAATTAAGCATTTGTTTAGATATGAATGGCAATATACTTTGCTTCCCTTCCCTTTGGGTTTTCACTGGATGTTGATGATGTGAACCATATGTTCATATGGAGCCTTCATAGATCTCTGGAGTGTTCTTTCTTTAGTTTTCTCTGCTTTTGTACTCTTGTTTTGCACTTTAGCTGGCTGGCCCTTTCTGGACTTCTAGCTTTGTCTCCCCACATGGAGTAGAGTTGAAAAGACTGCCTTAATTCCCCCTTCCTGTGCTGTGGTTTATACTCATTCTCTAGGCAATAAACTAGGGCACTTATTGGACTTACCTAGTCTTTTTCTTACTCTCATGGATCAATGTTCTTCATTGACAAATTTTCAATGACATACCTCATATTTTTGTTTTTTTTTTTATAAAGTATTTCAAATGAATATTTCAAATAAATGAGTAAAGTTACCTGTTACTTCATATTGAAGATAAAAGAATTATATATTCTTAATCTTTGAATCCAGCATACCTGGTATATTTTAGACCTCAATCTTTACCCCATGCCCACTTTAATTTTTTTCCTATTGAAAACATCTTTCTTCGAGATACTAATAGGGAGGCCAGCAGGTGGTGTAGCAGTTAAGACACTGGACTCCCACACGGTCAACTATTATTCAGTTCCTAGACCCAGTGGCTTGTAACTCATGCCAGGTGCATATGCATGTGTACCCAAAATCCTAACAGGAAACTAGAGGAGGAGGGATTGCAGAATGGCTATTCCCTCAGAGGGATGGGTGCTTTCTCACCTTCTGTCTCTCCAGTGAGTACATGCACCCTATAGCAAAAATTTCTCAAAATAAATAAATGAATAAAGATAGTCAATGTATATTGGTGAAACAGCCAGTATCTGTTAAAAATCCTACAGAAACCTAGATTTTGATAAGTTGCAAGATAGAAGAGAAGAATTCCTGGTATTGAATGAGTACCTGGTGTCATTAGGATAATGGGATCCCAGGGTTCTATAATGGGAGGAAGTCCTAAACAAAAGTGCAAAGATGAATATAAAGGGAAAAAGAATGTGTGGTAGAGAGGTTATTTTCTCCGTGATAAAATTCCTCATGTCTGATGGTTATAGATGCTTTTAAAAAATAAATAAACAGTTGGGACCAGCAGTTAGCATAATGGCTATGTCACTGAACTCCCACGTTATCGACCACGGTTTGCGTCCCGGACCCGGTGGCTTAAAACTCAAGCCAGGTGCATGTGCGTGCGTGCCCAAGATCCCGAGAGGGGAATGGAGGAGTGATTTCTCACTTTCTGTCTTTATGTCTCTCTCTGTCTGTCTGGCGAGCACACACGCCCTATAGCGAAAACCTCTCCAAAAATAAATAAATAAATAAACAGTTGACCATTTTATTTTCACATTTCACAATACAAATGAAAACTGGACATTTTTGTCTCACTTCTCTCCTCCAAAACTATTCTTATTTTTATATCTTTTTAATAGAAAGAGGGAGAAATTCTTCCTTGACATGCTATTAGAAAACTTAGAAAATACCGAGAGTCATAGCACCATGATCTCCTAGTGAAGTAGAGCAATGATGTAAACAAGCTCCCTCCATCCTTATCTTTCTGGCCAAGTCATTCCTAGCAGAGTGGGCACCACCATGGGCCAGGTGAGAATTCTCATCTTTGGGTTTCAGGCATCATCAGCATATAGCCTCCCATGGGTGGCCTCATTCCAGGAGCAGGTCTTACTGGAATCAGTCCAGAAGGATGAGAACCCATCGTTGTTGTTATGAGAGAGCCCCCAGGGTAAGGAGGACCCAGGAGACGAAGGGTAGGTGGGATCATCGACCCTGCAGGTGTAGGAGCAGAGGAGTGGGAGATATCTTCCCTTGCTGATATGCATCTGTCGTTTTATCCATCATGCTCTGAGTCTGCTCTTTCTGACAGAAGTCTTTCACATTCTCTTTGTGTCTCCCACCACTGCAGTGTGTTTTTCACATGGATGGAGAATTATGGGTCACAGTAGTCATGATAAAACTTAGGCATGCTACTCTGCAGGCCACTGACACTGAGTTCTGGCCATAGACAATTTTCATTCTAGCTTCAGAGATTATGGGATATACCTAAGAACATATTGCACTTTCATTAACTTTATCTTGTATGCCCCCATGGCTATCAAGTTTTTACAAAATAAGGAAAAATGGTTTGTTTCCAATATACAAGATAATAAAACAAATAACTCACCTTATGTACACTTTATAATTATCAAAGTATTTTTATGGTTATTTTGAGAATTGTGAGAATAATCACCTTGAAGAAAGCCAAGGAATTATCACATTATACACATATTACTTTTATCATGGTCATCATTTACTATATTTGGATGCCTGCACTTCTGAGGACAAAGCAACATATGACACTACAACCTAACCATGTGAATTCTGGTTGTATTTGCATAAATTATTTTATATTCTTTCACAACTAGAGATCACATATGAAATGTCCATAACTTTTAAAAAAAGAATAACCTTATTAGTCTTTTTCTGCAGAATTTCTTACTTCCTTTCTTCCCTGCTTGAGTGTTTGCATTATTGCATCTTTTTCACTAACTTCCACCACAAAAATTGTTTTGCTTAAAACTGTATGTAGTGCTATGGTTATTTTTTAGATTTTTTAAAATTGCATTTAATCACATATATCTTTACAGTGTCTAACATTTCTTTTTCTAGCATGATTACCGTGCATATCAGTCAAGACAAAGACATTACTATGCACATCATCATTAAATACCTTTTCATGTTTTGCTGATTATTATTTTTTCATTCTTATTTTTTAAAAAACTTTCAAACTTTTCAAGACATCATTAGTCTTGTAAAGAGAATTTGCCTAACATGAAATACTTCCCAGACCAGTCCAATAGAGAATACTATACATGTCATTATCAACAGGTAATAAACCATTTCTGTGTCCCGCAAATGTCATGCCTCTCTATTTGGTCTTATACTATCCTTCCCTATACTCTTCCCTTCTCTCCTACTCCGCTCCCCCATTGTAGTGCTATAGTAATCGACATGGATAAGCTTAACTTGAGTTTGTTCTTTGGAATTTAGATATAGTAGTGGTTCAGACTCAGTAAATTATAACACTAAAATTGTTTGCAATAAATGTGAAAAAAGAAAAGAACTCTAATGACTTAGGTGGGTAGCAATATTGAAGTGAATTTTTTCACACATAAATTCCTGACTAGTAACTTGGCTCAGAAAACATCTTTCTTCAAAATATTCTGTGTGTTTTGGTGAGAAAATCATCTAGAATATGGAATCCGGCAGAAACCAAAATCCCTGTAAGTTGTGGAACAGAAGAGAAGAGCTCTAGTATTGAATGAGTACCTGGTGTCGCTGGGATGACACAGAATCCTTGGGTTCTGTAATAGCTAAGAAGTAGTCCTAAACAAAATGACCAAGGACATTCAGGGATGTCTAAGAGAATACAATGAATCACAAGTCACAGACTTTCTATGAAAAGTATAGATGAGATAAATGCGCTTTGTTATTATTCCTGAAAATAGTTCAGATATAAAATACATAGACCTTACAGAGCCAGTCTTGAGTCTGAATCTTCAATTACAAGACCTGAATCATTTCGCAGACAATGCCCATGAATGAAAGGGAATGCCATTTAACAAATTTCCAGTGAGGCCGGTAAAATTCTTAAAATAAATCTCGCTTCCAGGCTTCCCAGTGTATTATTAAGGCTACTTATCACTTTAATTTTAACTGGAAAAATGAGCATTATCCAATAATTTTGAAATTTATAAGTCATGAACCTGAATTTATATTTTATAATTCCTGAGAATGTAGAATTTTTTTCCATCAATTGGAAAGGACACTTAGGACTACCATGGCAATGGATAGATGCATTAAACAAATTTTCATCTAAGTGTTTGACACAGAGATGTTATTATACCTGTAAAATCACCTTGTAGTTATTTATCAGGCTTCTGAGGATATAACTGAAATCTAAATGTACAAAAAATAGCAGAATTTCCAAATTAATGCCACAAAATGCGACTGATTCTTAGGTTCTTGACTTAAGGACAAATGCTGATTCTCTTAATGAAGCACACTTATCCAATTTTAAAGCTACAAGTAGAGTCAAATATTAGACAACACCAATAAATGGGTATAACCTAGGACCTCGTATATACTTATCTAAAGAACAATAAGACTTTATTATATTTTCTGATATAAAATTAAATAGTATGTATTAGCATGTTAAATTGGGGTAACAGTAGCCAGAAGGTGGTGTAGTGGTTAAGGAACTGGATTCTCACGTGGTCGATTGCAGTTCAAATTGTGGACCTGGGGGCTCGAAACTCACGCAAGGTGTATGTGCGTGAATGCCCAAAATCCTGAGATGAGAATGGAGGAAAAGTGACCGTGGAATCACAATCCCCTCAGACGGATGATTTCTCACTTTCTGCCTTTCTGTCTTTCTCTGTCTCTCCAGTTAGTTAATGTGCCCTATAGCAAAAAATCTCAAGGTCCTGCTATAAACTTCCTACTTTCACTCCCAAGTGGCTTGGGAAACATATGTACACCACTGTGCCCAGCTATAGTTTTACTTAGAAAGCTAAACATTGCCTGTGTGCAGGGAGCTGCAATTTACACATATAATTCAATATAGAACAATAAGGAGTTATGAGTTGAACACCAACTCCATTACCAATTTAAAATTCTGTATCATGTTTGGGAACCAGCAGTTAGCGTAATGGCTATGTCGCTGGACTCCCACGTGTTTGACCATGGTTCACGTCCTGGACCCGGTGGCTTAAAACTCACGCCGGGTGCGTGTGCGTGCGTGCCCAAGATCCCAAGAGGAGAATGGAGGAGAAGGAGAAGGGATTGCGGCGTGACCATCCCCCCGGGGGGTGATTTCCTGCTTTCTGTCTCTATGTCTCTCTCTGGCGAGCGCACGCGCCCTATAGCAAGAAACTCTCCAAAAAAAAAAAAAATGAAGATACCAGGTTTTACATGGAACTATGGGAAAAGCTCGATCTACTCTTTGTCATATTAGTAGACATTTTTCTAAGCAGATGGTCTAAAATAGGTTATATACTGGTATAAAAATGTATGTTTGCATATATTATTATGCAAAGTAATAAGATAAAATGTAAGGAATAGTAAATCAAGTACATGCACACTCACACACACACATTTATAATACACATTACATATGTCATTATTAGTTAACTAATTGCATGACAATTTTAATAAGACAATTGCTACTTGCTAATTACTTTGTTACCAAAGGTACACATATGATTAGCAAAATCAGATATAAGTCCATTTTTTTAACAAGCATAAGAAGTTATTTGAATCATCATTTTGTCTGATAGATTATATTAAATTTTAAATGATAAAATCATAGTGTCATAAGTAAATTGGGAATAAAATATCTAAACTATAATCTCTTGCTTTTCTCAACTATGATTTTTCTTTATATTTTAATAGCTATGCATAATGTTGTCACTGGTATCAAATAATACAAGCCAGAGTGCCTGACAATGTTATGTGATTGCTCAAGTGATACCTCTGTTTTGTTAAACCTTTCACCCTGTAGCTAAATTTAAAAATGGGTTTAAAATTATTGTCTAAAATAACGTTATTGTACTATTAAATTTCCTGCTAAACATGTTCAAAAAAGAGTTTTAACCAAAGTTCATCTTTTTCCACCGAATGAGTAAAATCCTTTGGGGTTTGTGCATTTTAGTAGTTAATAGTTTTCAAAAATATTTAAAGTACTATATAATTTTTAGATTCATTTTGTTTGAAAAGAGAATTATTTTACATATCTCTATTTTCATGTATAGTTTTGCTGTAAATTAAAGGTCTTATCGAGTTTGTAAACCTATAGATGAATACAATAAAAATATTAAATAGTCTAATTTCAGAATAACTATGGATTCATAGAGAACCTTCAGTAATCTGTGATATTTTTTCAATAACTTTCTAGGAAATGTAATACAGCAAATAGATTTTACAAGAGAATTTTAATGCAAATAGTTATAGGTACAAGGAGTTAAAAATCTTGAAAACAGGGAACCAGCAGTTAGCGTAATGGCTATGTCAATGGACTCCCACGTAGTTGACCGTGGTTCGTGTCCTGGACCCGGTGGCTTAAAACTCACGCCGGGCGCGTGTGCGTGCGTGCCCAAGATCCCGAGAGGAGAATGGAGGAGAAGGGATTGCGGCGTGACCATCCCCCCTGGGGGGTGATTTCTCGCTTTCTGTCTCTATGTCTCTCTCTGTCTGGAGAGCGCACGCACCCTACAGTGAAAATCTCTCCAAAAAAAAAAAAAAAAAAAGTAAAAAAAAAAAAAAATCTTGAAAACATGCATTAAAACACTCTCTTCTACCAAAGATATTTTCAATTATTTTATTAAGTTATTAATAAATGTATCTGGCTATTGTTTAAGACCATTCCAATTCATAGTGCTTTTGTCCTACAGCATTTGAAGTAACATTATTATTTCATGTGTGGGAGGAGACAAATGTTTTTTTTTTTTTTTTGCATCCCTGTGGATAAAAGGTCAATGAAAGTACCCTCTGAAGGCTTCTCTACTTATACATTGTATAAAAGAGACTCTGGGGACCAGAGATGGTGTGGAGTTTAAGGTGGGCTGTATCCAACATGGTTGACTGTCTGGTTGGATTCCTGGACACTGTAACCAAAAAACAATGTGTGAATGTGTGTATGTTCTCAAAATCTAGAGAAAAGAATGTAAGAGAAAGGATTGTAGCATGGCCATACACCCCGGATGATGCTTTCTCACTTTCACTCCTTCTCTCTTTTTCTGTGTGTCTCTCTCAAGAGGCTTAATGAACCTATTTGGGGGAAAAAAGAGAGAGAGAGAGAGAGAGAGAGAGAGAGAGAGAAAGAAAAAAGAGAGTGAGGGAAATAAAGAATTGGGGGAAGATGAGACTTTTGTAAGGGCTTTCTCATGTAGTCCTGCTCAAGGCCGTTCTACAATTTTGGTTACTAAAATAATTCAGGTCAAAGACTAAAGTATCACTGCATCGGTCCAATAGTTAAGGGAGTTGGATTCCACATGGCTGACCGTGGCTCAAATCTAGGCCTAGAGTCTTGAAAAACATGCAGGATACATGTGCATGAATGTCCAAAATCCCTACAGGATGGAGAAATGGAGGAGAAGGGATTGAGCTATGACCATTCCCCATCATATCGAGCTTTCTCCATCTCTGTCTCTGTCTCACCTGCCTCCTTCTGGCTGGTGCTTGCACCCTCTAAACAATTAAAAATAAAAATGAAGAACATGTCATTAACTTAGTAAATGTAAGTCTTGCTTTAAAAGTAAACAGAAACAAAGCATAAACACTATTAAAAGAGGTAACAATGAAAGTTAAGGTGAATAGTACCATTATGTGTAAGGCAAAAGATGAAGTGCCTATAGTAGCAATATATAACACTATTTCATAACAAAGTAAAATAATGTGCTAAAAAATAGCTTTCTCACTTTATAAGTCAAAGTATTGGGTTGAAAACAACAGAGATCCCATATACCTGTCTTAAGCAAAAACAGACTTTTTTAAATGTTTTGAGTAATGATTGCAAAATTACTAGGAACTTAGAGCTACAATGCATCATCTCAGACATTGAGCACTTTTCAGCTTATTGCTACCACTATTGCTAATACTCTGTTCTTATAATGATTGGATTACTGTTTTCTTCTGCATTTGGACTCTCTAATCAGCCATTATTAATCTCTAGCCTATAAACTGCCTGTATTTTTGTGCTCCTTTCTCAACAGTCATATATATATATATTGTTCAGATACCTGCCTATAATTGACATACTACAAAGTTAAGAGTAGGTTCCTCAGGTGGCACAGAGGTTAAGGCTACTAGATCCCATAAGGCTGACTGTGTAGCTGGAGTCTCAGACTCAGTGGTTTGGAAAACATGCCCAAGGCATGTGCATGCTTGCTTAAAATCCCGAGAGGAGAATGGTGGAGAAGGGATTGCTATGTGGCCCCCTGTTACCCTGGAGTTGATTTTTCAATGTCTGTCTGTCTCTCTCTCTTTCTTTCTCTCTCTCCCCCTCATCTCTGGAGAGCACACACATCCTATAACAAACATTTAAATAAATACATACATTGAAAAGATGAGAGTTGAGAACAGCAGATGGTGTAATGGTTATTATGTCACTGTACTCCCATAAAGTCAACTGTGGTTCAAGCCCTGGAGCCAGTAGCTTAAACCTCATGCCAGGCATGTTTCCTTGTGTGTGTGTGCCCAAGATCCAGACAGGAAAATGGAGGAAAAGAGTTTGCAGCAGGCCATCCTTTCTGGGGAATGATTTCTCACTTTCTGTCTCTCTATCTCTTTCTGTCTCTAGCAAGCACACACACCCTAGTGCAAAAATCCCTCTAAAAAAATTTGTGAGAATGAATATATATCTTCACCTAACATATATCATTAAATGACTTTCACCCATATAGTAAATATGTTTAGAAATGGTTTGACCAGAGGGAAAATTAACAAGAAAAAAGGTGGAGCTAAGAGCCAGAGAAAAACTGTGCCTTTTTAAAAAAAAGGTTAAAAACGAAAAATTACAAAAAAAAAAAAAAACAAAAAAAAACGGAAGGGGAGGGAGGAATGAAGTGGATAAGAGTCAAAGCAAATATCAAGCCAAGCAAACCAAGTGGTATATATGCTGCAAAATAGGAAAATAACACTGGACGAGGAGAAATAGATTTTGCGGTCTAAAGTGTGGAGTCCCTGAATAGTAGCGCTAGTGACCTAAACTGTCAAAAGAAAAATGGTGTTTATCAGCTGGGCTTCCTGAGATTAACCCTTTCCTGTTCGATAGTTGTTTAAATGAAAAGAGATTTGTGTCATTTCACTTTTATGTCTCTTTAGATCAGTTAGCATTTTTCTTTCATTCTGAAATAAAATTTTATAAACCAGTTTATGTCAAATGGCATAGTGGGTTTCTAAAATTTACACATCAGTGAAATTATGGCTCTTTTAGTTAAAAATATAATGTAAAATTAGTTATTCATCAATATCACTGATTGTAAAATAGATTGTATCTAAAACTCATCAGTTGGGACCAGCAGATGGTATAATGGTTACATTGCTGAACTCCCACAGAGTTGACTGTGGTTCCAGTTCTGGATCTGGTGGATTCAAACTTACACTGGGTACATGTGTGTTCATGCTCAAAATCCTGAGAGGAAAATGGAGAAGGGATTGAAGCATGGCCATCCCCCCTGGGGGTGACTTCTCACTTTCTGTCTCTCTGCCTCTCTCTGTCTTTCCAATGAGCACATGCACCCTACAGCAAAACAAACAAAAAAGAAGCAAACAAACAAAAAAGCAAAACCTCTCAAAAAATAAGTCATAGATTAACACCTATGTTGATGTGCTCGATTGAGACAATATACAGTGTACTCTGGATGGAAAATCTCATTTTGTATGTTGTAATGATGTACAGTGAATGAATGCAAATAAATAAATTGAAAAATAAATTAAAAAAAAAGAAATGGTTTGACCAAATATGTCTGATTGATATAGTTAATTGCTTAGGTTGATCAATAAGTCCATGCATATTACCTGCCAAAATAAACTTAAGAGAAATTGATGCTGATTTTAATCCCAATTCTAGAAGATGCTGCACAGGAAATTTTTTATCCATTTGAATATACAAATTTATTTTAAGATAAAATATCTTTTTTGACTTTTCAAACAAAACATTAATTTGACCATGTTTTAAGTTTACACTACAAAATTCACCTCCAAAGCATCTCACTTAGCATTCTTTATTATGTGTATGCTATTAATCATAATTGCTGTAAAAAATATCTATTTGTTCAAACAAAATCAGGAAAAAGAGTAATTATAATAAAATATTTCATTTATATTTTAATTACAGCATTTATTTACTTATTATATGATGGTCTTTTTAATTGTCTGAAATATTTTAAAATGATAGTTACACATACTTCATCTGTATTTTGAGACTAGATGATTTATTTTCTTTTATCTTTCTTTCATTCTTTTTTTTTTTTCTTTTCTTGGCCAGGTTTTTGCTATAGGGTGTGTGCACTTGCCAAAAAGAGAGAGAGACAGAAAGCGAGAAATCAACCCCCCCATGGGGAATGGCCATGCCACAATCCCTTCTCCTCATTCTCCTCTCAGAATCTTGGGCACGCACACATATGCACCTGGTGTGAACTTTAGCCATTGGGTCTTGGACTCAAACCACGGTCGACTAATGGGAGTCCAGTGACATAGCCATTATACCAACTGCTGGTCCCAAGATTAGATGCTTTCTAAAATATTCTTTGGAAGATGTTCACAAGCTCTTATTTTATTTATTTATTTATTTATTTATTTATTT
>NW_006199495.1:308929-319567 GCF_000334495.1 Tupaia belangeri chinensis
AGTAGTCAACCATGTGGGAGTCCAGTGACATAGCCATTACGCTAACTGCTGGTCCCAACAAGCTCTTATTTTAAATTTCACCTGATGGGATAATTATTTCTGATGATAGAATAAATATCCTTTGCTCTTCCATAAAGAGAAAAATAGATCAAGATTATTTTATTTTCAAAATTTGCTTAAATTCAACAAGTAGGTTAAATATATCTGCCTATCTGTAATCTATCCTAAAAGTGAGAATATAATACTAAAGAAAAAAAATAAATAAAACTTTTTTTCTCAATAGAAAGATGGATGTTTGCTCTTAAGAAAAAAAAGTGTTTATGAGACCAGCAAATGGCATAATGGTTATGTCACTGGACTCCCATGTAGTCGACCAAGTTTCGAGTCCCAGACCTGGTGGCTTAAACTCACTTTGGGCACATATGCATGTGTGTCCAAAATCCCAAGAGGAAAATGGAGGAGAAGGGATTGTGTTATGGCCATCCTTCCTGGGAAGGTGATTTCTCACTTTCTGTATCTCTGTCTCTCTCTGTCTCTCTGGCAAGTGCACACGCCCTATAGTAATAATCTCTCTTAAAAAGGGGGGGGATGTTATATATCAGTAAAAAAAAAAGCACAAAACAAAAATTTACATTGTACGCTCGCTATTCATTATAAAGCAAACAGACATATACATTGGGGGGTGGGGGAGAGATTGCCAGAATCTTGGTATTGCTTCTCCTAATCACAAGTCCTTCCTCTCTGAAATCAACTATTGTCATTTTTAAAGTGACTACTTCTTTGTTCTTCTTTGCATTTGTTTCAAATATTTTGTCTATTATAGACAAAAAATTAAGTATGAGGTGTCTCTGAATAAAGAGCTTAAGTATATATAACTAAAATGAATATATATATAAATAAAAACAGTATGAAGCATAAAAGCAACAAAATCTGAAACTCACTACAGAATGATTTGAAGTTCAAATTTCTATTCGGGGTTTTAAAGTGAATTCCTTACTGGCCATGTGAAAAACAAGTAAAAGATTGCAAGTTTTTTCTCCACTATCAATTATTAGAAATAGAGAGTGAGCATGTGTTTTGCTTGTTTCCTTGGTTTTCAATGTTAAATTTTAGCTAAACTGTGAAAAATATGATAAGAGTATAGTTAGTCTAATATAATAAGCTATATTTAATTTGAAGTAGCTGAAATTTTTATGAGTTTAGAAATGGGAATAAGAAACTATCTGAGGAAATTGAGTGAAATGAGAATAGATCTAGAGACATATTTCATGTACACTTAAATATGATTTGTATTTAATTTTCAGTAGTAACAATGAAGTCTGTCTTTCACGTCTTGACTGACCTTGGCTATTATTTGTCTCAGACTCTGGAATCCTGTAGACTTCAGTTTGACTAGCCTTCTAGTCATCCTCAACCTCAAATTTACTTTTCAGGTTGGAAAATATTTAGCCAGGCTCTCTATTTCTTCTTTGTACATTATTTTGTAGATTCAGAGATTGGATATCACTCTTTGAGATCTCCATTTGGTCTCTGACATGTTTAACTTTCCCATTTCTTGTCCTCATATTGAAAAGGGAGTTCTTACTCTCTCACTTAATCCAAGGTGGTGTTATAAACCAGATTTATGACTTTAATCTGCTTGCACAAAAAATTGTGAGCTCACATTTCAACCACATTGAAAAATTGAATTAATAAAAGCATTTGTTTGTATAGCCTTTGGCCTCACAATCTGATAGACCTCTAAATGTGCAACTTTCAGGGATATATGATCTTCAGATAAACGTGCCAAAAAGCATCATAAAATGATTAAAATTCATCAATATATACTTTCAAAGATGCCGGTTCCTCTCTTTGAAGGACAAAAAAAGAAAGCTTTGAAGCTAAACTGAAGGAAATAAGCACCATAGCAGATATTTTGTAGCAATTTAAAGAAACTTTGGTACAGCAAATAGAAATGTCAATTCCTCTTTAAAATCTATTTTGAGTTTTGTTGAACCAAAGACTGATTCCCATGTGGAGTTTGCTTTCTTCCTGAGGGGTATCACACAAGTTCTCGATCTATTTAGATGGCCCTAGCCTCTTCAATTCGACTAAGTAGTTTATACTTATCTTTTAAAATTAAGCTTAAGTTTCTCTTTTACTCAAAAGAAAGTGGCATCTCTGACTACTTTAGCTTAAATGAGCTTAGGTATCTTTTCCCATTATACTGTTATTTAGTATTGGCAAGAGTTCAACTGGAATTTATAGATTGCAGTGTGTTTAATGTATTTAGGTATGTAAATGTTATAAACCAAGTTTACAGCTGCTATAACACATTACATTCTGTCCACTGATTTGACAAATAGAGCTTCATGATCACTCTAACCTTAGGTTGAAGTTTAGAATTTTCTATGTCTCAAAGTTCCTAGTCCATGGTTTAGAAACTACTCTTTTCCTTTTTCCACTCTGGAGGGATCTAGTGTGCATTCATGCAGATGAGCAGACAGCCTGCAAATCTGTCTCTCAACCACAGCTCAGGCCTTTTGGGTATAAATTAATGGTGAATTTTACTCTGAGGAAGACACTGGTTTTTCTTTTGATTTTTTTCTACTTTGCCAGAAAGCACAAGCCCTGGACAGAGACAGAGAAGTAAAGAGAGAAAGTATATTCCATGGACAACAGCCACACTGCAATCCTTTCTTCTCCATTTCTCCCTGTCTTCAGGGTTTTGGGCATGAGATGAACCTGGCATGTTCTTAAAGCCATTGAGTCCAGGACATGAACCCCATAATTGACCATATGAGATCCAGCTGCCTTAACTACCATACTACCAGTGGTACCCAGACAGTGTTTTAATCTGTGCTTCTACAACAAAATACCATAAGCTGGGAAGTTTATTTTTTTATTTTTATTTACTTTTTAAAGAATTATTTATTGGGACCAACAGTTTGCATAATGGCTATGCCACTGAACTCCCATGTAGTTGACCGTGGTTCGAGTCCCAGACCTGGTGTCTCATACTCACACTGGGCATGTGTGCATGTGTGCCCAAGATCCTGAGAGGAGAATGGAGGAGAAGGGATTGCAGTGTGGCCATCTCCCCTGGGGGGTGATTTCTCGCTTTCTATCTCTCTGTCTCTCTGTCTTTCTGGCAAGCACACATGCCCTATAGCAAAAACCTCTCAAAAAATTTATTTATTTAATTTTATTCACTATCATTATTTTAATTTTATTTTTTTAAAGTTGATCAGAGTGAGACAGAGAGATAGAAAGTGAGGAAAGTGAAAAAGCAAGCTGCCAGTTCCAGGACTCGAACCTTGGTCAGCCATGTGGGAGTCTAGTTGCCTTAACTATCATGCCACCTGCCAGCCCCAGCTGGGTAGTTTATAAACAATATACATTTACTCCTTATAGTTGTGGAGACTGGAGACTCTAAGATCAAGGTGCAGGCCTTTGCTGTCTGGTGAGGATCTTCTTGCTTTATGCTCACATGGTAGATGGGATGATGCTGTGCCCTTACTTGCTGCAAGTTTGAGGGACAAATAAGGGCACAAACTAGTTCCCTCCAGCCCTTTTATGTGGCACTAATACATCCATGAGGGTGGAGGTCACACAACTTTATCACTTCCCCAGCAGGCCCCATTTCTTCATATTGCCATAGTGAAGATTAAATTTCAACATGAATTTTGGAGAGGGCGGGACCATAGCATTTTTGTCCCTGACACTCTAAAATACATTTATTCCATCCCCAAAGCCCCAAAATGTTAACTACTTTTAGCATCAACTTTGAAATCTAAGAACAAAGTCTCACTTAAATATCTTTTAAATTGAATATTGATGAGACTAAAAATACAATTGATCTTGAGGCAAATTCGTTTTCATCTGTGAGCCTGTGAAATCAAACCAGTTATGTGTTTCCAAAATAAAGTGGTGGAACAGGCATAAGATAAACATTCCTATTCTAAAAAGGAGAAAAAAGCAAGAAAGCAGTACTAGGTCCCAGTATTTTCAAAACCCAAAAGGCAAATGATATTAAATTTTGTGGTTTGACCATAATTTTTTTTTACTCTAAATGCTATTTTCTGGACACACCAGCATGGGAATTTGCCCCACAGGTCTAGATGACTCTTCTTTTATTGTCTTGCTGGTTGTTGCTCTCATGCATTGGGATCTCATGTCTTTTACTCTATCAGGCTGAGTTGCGTGGTGGTGGCCTTATCAGTGTGAGGTCTTGGGTTGGCTCTACCCTAGTGGGGAAAGTGTGTCATGGCCCTGCCCTTTGGCAGTTTCCTGCCTGGGGCTTAAGGTATTCTTTGACCTATATGTGAATGAAGTGATGCATCCTTTGTTTTTGCCCTCTGCAGGTTACAGAGTTAGCACTTACAGACACTTCTAAGGTTTATCACTTGTACCTTCCCAAGAGGTGACTTGAGTTTACCTGGTCCCTCTTGAGCCATAGCTTAAGTGTCATAGAGCACTACTTAAGATTATGGGGCAGAGACTTCAAGTACCTCTAGACAGTGAGCCTCAAAGTCCCATGGTAGTGCTGGAGTATCCACCTTTCATCTGTGTATTGGTGGGGCTCTTGCTTTTATTCAGACATGGTCAGCCTGTTACGAGTTAATTCTATGTAAGAGGAGAAGCAGGGCCAGCAGTTGACATGGTGGCTAAGGGTCTGGACCCCACATGGCCTACTTCACGGTTTAAGTCTCAAACCTTTCAGCTTGGAATCATGCCCAGTGAGTGCATGTGTGCCCAGAAATCAAGAGGAGAATGGAAAAGAGATTGTGGCATGACTGTCCTCCCAGAGGGTGATTTCTCACTTTCTCTCTGTGTCACACACTTTCTCTCTTTGGCAAGCACACGTACCCTATGGCAAAAATTAAATAAGTAAAAAAGAAGAGAAAGCAGCTTGCGGCAACACTGGCTGCATGTATAGAGCGAAAATATCAACTTACTGACAAGCTTAGTGCTACTAAAAGGGACCATGCAGAGAATGATGTTTCTTTAGTGTTGGGCAAGAGAAAGTTTTTAAATATCCCCTACCTTACAAAGCCTACAGAAAGATAAAGAGGGGTCAGTTTAACCTTGAGAGAAGAATTAAGTTTCCTGGTTCAAAAAATGGAAAGAGAAGTGATCCAAATGCTCTAAAAAGAAAGAGGAAATAGTGGAGATGTTAAAATTGTCCAAGTCCCTAGAAGACCTGAGAATCACAATGCAAAAAAACTTTTTCAAACCTGTCAGGAAGCCAAAGACCTAGTTTCAAAATCCCCCTCTCTCCCAGGGAGTGAATCCAGATGAGCTGTTCCCTCCTTTCCACTCAAGTGTACTGAGTTGTCAGGCTGTACTCACCCCGTTGAGTGGGGAAGAGGCCTAACTAAAGAGAAACAGGAGTATAAGAAGGCAGGTGGGGAGGAAGCAGGCAGGAGTTGTAGTCTTAACTTGTCTCACCCCGTTTTTTGAGAATTTATACCCTATTAAATTTTGGGACAGGAGTTTATAGTTTTTGTTTTTGATATATAGGCCTAATTTTTATTAACTGTCTGTGTTTTTTTTTTTTTATTTTACTTTGGGAGGTTTCTTTTTTTTGAGGAGTCATTAAACTTGTAAAAATAGGATTATATATATTTATAAATATTGGTAGTTTATGAACGTGTATAAACAAGTAAGAGTAAAAAAAAATTGCTTTACTTTTTTTAATGTAAAACTAAACAATTTTATTAATAGACGCTCTCAATTTTAAAAAATTTAAAGACCAACAATAGGCAATTCTCAGAGATACACTACAACCCTCAGCCCGGTGTCAAAAGCCCTGAAAGTGATCTAGAAAACCACAGAGGCCACATTTAGATGAACAGACTGATGACTGTCCTTGACCCATCTTAACAAAAACAAAACTGACAAAGGCAAGACAAATCAAAACAGTGCAGCCGAAGACAAGTAGGTTGATGAACGGTCCTGTCCCATTTTGACAAAGACAAGGATGACAAGGACAAGACAAAGTAAGAAAGTGCTCCCAGAGGTCACTGTCACCAAGGACCCGAAGTGCCGTCACACTGAGGCCCAAGGACCTGGAGGTTCCACTGTGTCCAGCCCTCCTAAAGTTCTACCAAGACAGCTCTCAAACCAAGATAACAAGAATCTTACCAGATTCAGACGCCACAAGTAACTACAATTTCTGAGCCATGTTTCTCACCCCTCTTGAGACCTGGGACAGGGTGTAAGCAACATCCTCCTTGGGGTGTTGTTCGGACACTCTAAGGTTCCCAAATCTCGCTGGGGCCTTCAGTGAGTGTATCGTATATTGTAGAGTGTAATCAAATGAATGACTACCAAAGCCGGATTGAGGTTAAAGGGAGTCTTTATTAGCTGGCCAGTGACTACAGCCTGAGGCTCAGGGGCCAAAAGTCAGAACTGCAGCCCCGATCAAAGTTTGAGTAGTCTTTTTACAGGGGGCCAGTTACCAGGGATTTCTATGCAAGCAGTTATAGAAACTGAATCAAGTAGGTTAATTATTTCTGAGGGGAGTGGGGTTTCCATGCAAGCGTTTACATTGCTAAACAAAAGGATTTTGGGCTAGTTTGCAAGGACAGTAGCAGGTATAAGATGTCATCCCTGGTGTGGTTTTCTGTATAGCTAGCACAAGCTATTTTCTCATAAAAAAACAAACAAAACAGGTTTATAGAAACAGACAGCCATGTTAGAGTAAGAGAACAAAACAAACAGTTGTTCATATACAAAATCTAATATGCGACCTTCCACATCCACCAACACTAATTATTATTATTATTTTTTTTGTATTTTTAAACGTTGCTGTTCTGACAAGGGTTTGGTGATAGCTCATTGTGTATTTAATCTGCATCTTCCTTATAAGGAAGGATGTTGAGCATTTCCTCATATGCTTTTTGGCTGTTTGTATGTCTTTCTCAGAGAGATTTTTGTTCAGTTCGTTTTCCTATCTTTTAATTGGGTTAATCATTTATTTTTTTGGGAGGGGGAATGTAAGTCACTTGAGTTCCCCATGTATTCTGGTTATCAGTTCCTTATATGAGGGATAGCTTAAAAAATGTTCTCCCATTCCAAGGGTTGTTGGATTCACACTATTGATTCTGTCCTTTGCTGTGCAAAAACTTCTTATTCTGATATAGTCCCGCTTGTCTATTTAAGGAATTATTGCCTGTGCTTTGGGAGTCTTATTTTAATTATATTTACCCACCCCTGTTTTCCAGAGTTTCCTCAGTGTTTTCCGCCAGTAGTTTTATAGTTTGAGGTCTTAGATTCAGATCTTGGATCCATTTTGAAATGGTTTCTGTTAATGATGAAAATGAGGATCACATTTAACTTAATTCTTACATTACCTACAAACAGTTTAAAGAAGTCAAGCAGTAGCCTAAACACTTTGCTTAGAGATTTTTTTCCCACCAAATAGCCTAGTTCATGCCTTTTGCATTCCAATTATGTAAAGTACTAAAGATGGACATATACTCTGCCAGGTTCCACCACTTTGTAATAAGGGTTGTTTTCCCTCTAGTTTCCAATGTCATGTTCTTCTTGTCCATCTACTATCTCATCAGAATGGCTCTTACTTCCCAAATTTCCATGAACATTTTGTTTGACCACTTGGATAACTTCAAAAATGGAGGGTTTCTCTACAACTTTCCTCTTTTTATGAGCCCTCTATAGAGTCACTATTAGGCCTTCACTCACAGCAACCTCAGCTTTTTATGGCACATACCTCCAATGTGTTTTATTCTCTACTCATTTCCGAGATTCAAACCTGCTACCACATTTTTAAGTATTTATTATAACAATACTCTACTACTCTGGTACCCATTTCTGTTTCAGTCCATTTGCATTGCTATAACAGAAAGCCATAAAGTGGCTAATTCATAAATAATAAAAATGTATTCTCACATATCTGAAAGATGGAAAGTCTAAGAGCCAGGCACTGGTATTCAGTATTTAGTGAGGTAGTTTTTGCTGTATTCTCAAAGGCAGAAGGGGAAATCACGTGATGGAAGATAGAAGGGCTTAACTAATTTCTAGCTCTTTTATAAAACCCTAATCCATTCATGAGGGTGGAACCCTTGTGGCTTAATCACTTCTCTAGAAGATCTCACTTCTAAATGTTGCTATAATGGGGATTAAGGTATAATAAGAATTTTGGATGGGGTACAAATTCAAACTATATATGTCCGAAATAGAGTATTATACATGTCTTGCACTTGGCCTTGTGGGTCTGTTGGAAATAATGTTACAAAATCATTGGCAGCCAGAGAGTGATTTATAAGTGAGAATGTTAGCAGAAATAATTTTCTTGGTCCATAAGACTATTAGCCATGGAAGTGAGAAGCTGATGTATGAGAGTCACAGTAGGAATACCTTCTCTACAAAGAACTCCAGCTCAAGCACTTGCTTTGCCTATGTCTAAGGATAGTACTATATACTATTTTCTCTCTGAAGGCAGGAGCAGGCCCTGTTCATTGTCATATCCTCAGTGTTACTCAATGCTTTACAAGTTCACTTTGTTTTAGTATTATTGTTGATTAAGTAAATTCAAGCCTAGAGACATAATATTGAATAAAGCTATATAACCAATTAGTATTAAAAACAAATTTCAAATGCAGACTTAAAAATCAGTCATTAAGGATGAGGGTATGTCAAATGGACCCAAGAACTAACTGAAGCATATTCCAATAGTCAGAGCTGGAATGATTTCAACAATAAATAAATAAAGTAATAGTGAATCATAAACCAAAGTATGTGATAAATAATGTACTCATGATCTATACCGATATAAGTAAATTATTGACTAAACAAAAAATGAAAGAGAACAGACAACTCTCGTGCTCAGAAGAATTCCATATGAATTATATAGGTAGATATTGAGAAACAGGGTACATTACATTTTTTAAGTATAGGCTACATATAGTGATTTTCTTCCTAAGAATGCAGTATGGAGAAAGAAAGAGATGCAGGGAGAGGCCAGACATAGACTACTTTACTGGCCAAGGTCAACATTAGCAATGATAAACTGAGGGAAAAAATCAGTCATTTTGTTCCAGAATATTAAGTCAGCTATTATAATAGGTCATTAACAGAAGTAAGGTTAAAGCCTTATGCAATAATGTGAAATTGTATTATAAGAAAAATATGATTCAGACAGAGTCTTTCTAGCCTACATATGATTTATTTAGAAATATAAGAACATTCTAAAAAGGGATAGGAAAACCAACATGTCTTATTTTATTCACCTCATTCACCCAGAATATATCAAAACATATTAAAAATAAATATCGGCTCAAAAGAAAATGATTCAACATTTAATCGAGATAATAAAAAAGAAAGTTAAGCAATTTTATTTGATTATTTGTAATAATAATTTGTTTGTATCCCCACAACTTTTATAACAACCAGAATATACCCAAACTGAAATGTTTAAAAGTTATTTTGAATACAAAATCTAGATGAGCTTAGTCAATCAATATATTTAAAATGCATGCTACCATCCCCCAAATAAATAAACTAAAAAAAAAGGACCAGCAGTTAGCGTAATGGCTATGTCGCTGGACTCCCATGTAGTCGACCGCGGTTTGCGTCCTGGACCTGGTGGCTTAAAACTCATGCCAGGCATGCATGCATGCATGCCCAAGATCCCAAGAGGAGAATGGATGAGAAGGGATTGTGGCATGGCCATCCCCCCTGGGGAGTGATTTCTCACTTTCTGTCTCTCTGTCTCCCTCTGTCTGTCTGGCAACTGTACGTGCTCTATAGCAAAAATCTCTCAAAAAAAAAAAAAAAAAAAGAAAAAGAAAAGAAAAAGAAAAAACTAAAAAAAAAAAAAAAATCAATCTACCAAAATAAATCTCAAACGATCTCATACTCATGTTAAGAATGATTATTCACATATACACTAGAGTTAAGAAATTCTCTTTCTCTCTTTGTCTTACTTTTGGTCTTTAATTTTCCTGGATAAAGGCCACAGGAAATTATGATGCTAACCACAGAAGAACATTTTTTTCCAATTATTGCAAAAATCCCATTTATGTAGAGACAAAATGTCTGCTGAAATATTTAACAGAACAGGATTTAATGGGAGAGAGGTGAATGATTCTTCTCCCCTGTGGTAACAAATCCTATTTGTCCCAATTTACAACAGTAGGGGAGGGAATGATGTACCTAATATGCAAATAAACTATCCAGGTGCAGAGTGTGCATGCAAACAGATAAGCTGGGTAGTGGTTGAGTGATAACAGCAATTCAGGACATGGAAATATGTCCTATGGACCAAAGAAACATAAATAGGTATAATAGAAAAGGAGCAATTAAGAAAATATGTCTTTAGGTTAAATAGCAGTTCACATTCTAAACAAAGGACTTAGTTATTCACAGGGCAAAACCAAGGATAATGTGCTCATATGAGTAACAACTTTTCAGCCATATTTCAAAGTCAAGGGTACACTAAAGCCAAGATAATCACAGTTGATTATTTGAGGTGGAAAAATTACATAATGCTCCATGCCAAGAATATCACATTAATAAAAATTCAACTTATTCCAAATGTTATATATTTGCTTTAATTTTGCAGAAAGAGAGCAATGAGCCCCCAAAGCAATTGTAATGAAAATAAACTTAAGAAACAAGAAAATAAAGGGAAAG
>NW_006199495.1:319598-346800 GCF_000334495.1 Tupaia belangeri chinensis
CATCTCATTTGTGAGCACAATTACTGTCTGACAATTGATAAGCTCCTTTTTCAAAGTTAATGTTAAGGTGAAAGCAAATGGACAATTAGAAATGTAGCTTGCCAGACTTTAATTTTGTTCCTAATTCAGATAGTCGTAAGCTAGTTTTACTATACATTTTAATTACAAAAAATACAATTTAAATAAAATGCATTCTCTAATGTGCATTCTCTAGAAATAGTTCTACTACTATGTGAAGTATTCTAATATAGTTTTAGGAGTTTACTATTTTTTTTTTTCAAATAAAAGCCTCTAGAGCATCTAGATAGCCCACATTCAGATTTCTCCCTCAAAGTAATATGTAACATTCCTCACAGATTACTCATATATGGGCCTTGTAACGTTGGAAAATGACCAAACTAGGTATATACTGACTTCTGGAGTGGCATACATAGGGGGAGCTCATATAGAAAGAATGACTGGTAGATACATAGGATGTCCTTTGTTCAAACACAGTGAATGATTGTATGTGTGGGGGGAGGAGGGTTGAGAATAGTGATATGGAAAGGCAGTACCTCTAAATCAGAAAGAAAGATCACAATCCGATTCAGACATGGCTGTGGTTCATTTAAGCTCAATGACTAATAAAGTGTGGGTCTCCTGCTGGTAGATTAGTGTGATATGGTTAAATTACAAATCAGCCTCCTTTGCCAGTTTGTTATTGGGTTGTGAAAGCATTCATTTCCTGAAGAAAAAAAAAAAAAATCAGTGTTTGGTGCCACATCGTGGTGGTGGACTAGAATTTATTGATGTACTAGGGTTATGGTTAAGTTCCATTTCAGGCCAAGGCATTTGGTAAGTATTTGTTTAGTCTGTAAGGCTTCAGTCCTAAGCAAGTAGATCCTTTCATTTGTCATAACTCTTGATGCATACATATTAATAAAGATGTTGGAATTTAAAAAATCAAGCATACAGTCATGTCTTTCAATAAAAAAAAATGTAGATATCTGTAAGGTGATATACAGTGATTGGAGAATATGAAAATTAATAAATTCCATTTAATGTAACCTGTTTTCTCCACAGGAAGAGTAAAAGCAATGGTTTACTCTAGACAGGTCATGATGGCCCATGGGAGCTCATTGCTAAAATTTCAGGTAGGTCCTAATTAGCTATATTAGGAGTATTTATACCAGGGGAATCAGCAAATCATGAAAGTAAGGGCTTCCCTCCCCCACCTCCTAGAGGACTCAGTATTAACATTTACAAAAACACATTCATGAATACAAAGCAGTGAGAGTATGGTCTTGAATCTACGCTGTAATTCATCAGTCTTCCCTATATCTCAATCTTCATTTTAGGATTGAGTTTATTTAAATGATCTCAGAATGAAAATTAGGACTTCCTTCAAGAGGTCTAGAATATTCTTAGATTAAAATTTAGGTGTATCACAAACTGCAAGATGAAGTACAATGTTTCCATCAAATTAAAATGCAGGTCAAAACATTTCTTAGGAATCATGTATAGAATACGATTAGAGGAATAATTATTTTAACATAAATAAATATTGATCACTAGACAAATAAAGTTTTTCATGGCTTTAGTAAGGTCTCATTCAGTAAAGCTCTTCTTAACACCCACTGCTAGGTTTCCAGGCCTGACAAGGAACCAAGTCTATGATCACAATGAAGTTTTTGAGGTCTTTCTTTGGAATGTGATATACTTTTCAGGAAAGACAGAGAGTTAGAAATCAAATATTACATTCAACTTAAGTATATTTCTTTTTAGAATATCCCTCAAAATCCACATGAGAAGAATAGATATCAACACTGAAATTTTATACCCCACAAAGAACTCAGTTCTGTAATTCCATCAGACAGTTAGAATAAGTGCAATGTCCGTCCTGCACATGCTGGTACTGACAACCTTGTCAGCACAGAGACTAGAAGCGGAACCTTTGTTGTCATATTTCTGGTATCCTCGGCTCTGCAGTGCAGACATGAGGCCAGTTTTGCCAGACCCGGTCCTCTCAGATGTGAAAAGCAGATATATATCGTAATTGACCATCGTTTCCTTAAAAGGACTTTTAGAATTTTATGTCTAATTTCAACAAAATTCCCCACATTATTTTGAAATGTTTATACCTGGGATCTTCAAAATGTTCATGGAAAATGCTTAAGATTAAAAGGCTATATATAGATTTCAAAAATATTTGTACCCAAACATACTTGTACTTTAAATCCATTGTTGCAGAAACTTTTTGAAGTCTTCCCATATACTACTAACCATATTATCTACTGATTAACAATAATCATACTTTGGACTTTGTGACCGTCCAGAGTAAGACTCAGGAGGCATCATCCCAAGAGAAAAAGGGAAAGTTTCTTGAGAGGAAGAGAGCCCAGGGTTCTGAAGTCGGAGGTGCCAGGAAGGAGTGGTCTCCTTTTATACAGCAGTCTCCTTTTATCCTTTTATACTGTCCCTATTCTGGGACAGTTGTATGTGTAACTGATATGCTGGGGATTGGAATAAGCATACATGAAACATTTGAGGTGGGGGTGGGGGTTGGACCTATCTCCAAGGAATCTGACCTCTCAGTCCTCACTTTTGTCATTACCTGCTACTTCCTGGGTCAGTGTGGCCGTGTGTGATAGGTAGCTGGCTAAAAATGAACAAGCATCCCAATAAGTTACACCCACCCAGCTACTGATAAGTTATGATTAATGTAACAGATGTCCTTCTGCTTCTGCTATTATCTTAGGACTGCCACTCACTTTTAGCTAAGTGCTTATCACATTTACACTAGCAGCACATAGAACGGAGGCTCCTGTTAACATCAGTCCTGTACAGGTCCAATGTTGGTCCCTTGTCAGGCTTGGAACCATACCAGGTGGTGCCCAGAAGAGCTTTACTGAATGTGACTTTAGAGACTTAGGTAAATGATAATCTGGATACCTATTGTGGAAAATAGTCCATGTGGCAACTATGATTAAACAAAGAGAAGATAAAACTTGTGTTTCTAATCCACCAACAATTTCTAATATGTCACTGATTTATATTCAGATATAAATAGTAAATTAAGTGAATAATGAGAAGATTTCTATCCCTTGAAAGATACTATTTGAATCTGTTAACTCAAATGTTTCATGTACGCTTATTCCAATCCCCAGCATATCAGTTACACATATAGTTGACTGTGGTCTGGGTCCTGTCCTGGGTCCCTCTCTCTCTCTCTGGCAGGGCCCCTAGCAGCTTTCGAAAACTGGCTCTCCCCTTGGGACTTGACAGAGAGAAACGGTCCCACCTGTGTCACGGTGGAAGCTACCTATCAGGCAGCTAAAGCTCTTATCTTTTGGGGTCAGCTGTGAGCTTGGGGACAAAGTATAAACTCCGCAAAAAGTGAAGGCTTCAGACGCAATCTCGTCACCACATTCCAGCTCCTTCTCAGGGCAGAATCTTGCCAAGAACCGAAGTCCAAATACCTAGCTCGTGGCCTGACTGAAGGCCTCACTGATATGAAGGGGAAGCTCGAAAGAAACAGGAGGTAGAAGGGCCGGCAGGTGACGTGGTGGTTAAGGGTGTTGGATGCCCACATGGCTGACCACAGTTTGAGTCCTGGACCTGGCAGTTTGCTTTCTCACTCCCTGCCCCCCTTCCTCTGTCCCTCTCTGGTCAAATTAAAGAAAATAAATAAATAGGGACCAGCAGTTAGCGTAATGGCTATGTCGCTGGACTCCCACATAGTCGACCACAGTTCGCGTCCCGGACCCGGTGGCTTAAAACTCATGCCGGGCGCATATGCAAGTGTGCCCAAGATCCCGAGAGGAGAATGGAGAAGGGATTGTGGCATGGCCATCCCCCCTGGGGGGTGATTTCTCTCTTTCTATCTCTCTGTCTCTCTCTGTCTGTCTGTCTGGCAAGCGCACGCGTGCCCCATTGCAAAAACCCCCCCCAAAAAAAAAAAAAGAAAGAAAGAAAGAAAGAAAGAAAGTAAAAAAAATATTTGTTTATAAAAGTCGTTTGAATTGATAAAAATACTGCAGGGGCAACATATATAAAACAACATTTTTGTATATCCATAAAAGATGTGTTTTCTACAGTTTCATGATGAAACTCTTAATCTCTTATCAATTTGTTTCTTTTAGAATCAGTTTTAGTCAGTCTTCATGGGCCAATAATTTGTGAACTCCCTATTCTGTTAATTCACAGAGATTTATATGCTATATTATCATATATCCAGTTTTCTAAGACAGTTTGATAGTAAGCCTAATTGCCAGGAACAGTGATAAATAGCCAAACTTCATTTTCACCTTGTTTTGGTTGATATACTATGTGATCTTCCTGTATGAGGGGTTCTAAAATAAACTTTTTCTCTTCATGTGGTTATATAGTTCACATTTTTTGTACTCATCCAAATTTTAGCCAGGGAGCTTGAAAGTCAATGTTCAGAAATGCCTGAAGGACCATGTTTAATTATAAAATAATAATGCTACTAATCAAGACATTATTTATACAAATAGTACATGATAATATTCTTTTAAAAGTTTTTGAAGTAATTTTACACAGAAAATGTCACCCTAAAGTATACTATTACAATAAAGACACACATATATACACACATCGCATCCTTAGAACTGCTTCCTAGTCACCAATTTTATATACAGGATTTTAAAATGCAAAAATATTTGCTGAATATTTTATCCAAATATGACAAGGAAATGTTGATGCATATACATTGACTTAATTTTATATGCAGTAATGAATCATCTTTATTATTTAAAATAATTTGTTCCAAGTATTGAATTTCATCAGCTTCAATTCCAATGTGCACTGAAATTTAAAAAAAGGTAACCTTCCCCATCCCTCAGGAAAATCCCAGTCTGAAAAATTCTCAGTTGCTTACGTAGCCAGGACTCTTGACCATTCCAATTCAATTTCTTCTTTCAAGCTCTCTATACTGTAAAAGCTGTGCTAGTTTCTGCCCCTCCCATTGGAAATCTTTTGTGTGGACTTTCAGTGTTTTGTCCCCTAAGTTTGGAGAGTGACCCAGGGGAAAGGAAGCCAACGGAATGGCAGCTCACTACTCTGAAGGCCTCTACTCTTCAGCAACTTGGCCCTGCAGTCTGTGGTTACCTAGGCAACTATCTTATTTTTTAAAAAACAGAGTATTCTTGTATTTTAATCTGGATTTTCTAGTTGTTGATCTGTGAACTATTCCGTTTTATTCATCACCAAAACTAGAAACATGTTTTCAATGAACAAATGACTAACTTTTCTTTAGAATCAGGAAATACGTTACAATAAAACCTCTATAAAAAGGATAGTGAATCAACACCACAATTAAATAATAATAGGAAAAATCTTTGAAATAAACACAGTTTTGAATGAATTTGACCATTTCTGTGTAAATGTCAGGATTATTTTATTGCACACTATTTTTGTATCAAGTATGTACAACACCTAAATAAGATATTGTAAATTAAGTGTATTAGAAATATAAACTACAGTGAACCAGCAGTTAGCGTAATGGCTATGTCGCTAGACTCCCACGTAGTTGACTGCGGCTCGCTTCCCGGACCTGGTGGCTTAAAAGCTGTGCGCGTGTGCGTGCATGCCCAAGATCCCGAGAGGAGAATGGAGGAGAAGGGATTGCAGCGTGACCATCCCCTCTGGGGGGGTGATTTCTTGCTTTCTGTCTCTCTGTCTCTCTCTGTCTGTCTGGCGAGTGCACACGCCCTATAGTAAAATCCTCTCAAAAAAAAAAGAAAAAAAAGAAATATAAACTACAAGGGACCAGTAGTTAGTGTAATGGCTATGTCGCTGGACTCCCATGTAGTCAACAGCAGTTTGAGTCCCGGAGTCGGTGGCTTAAAACTCACACCAGGCACGTGTGCGTGCATGCCCAAGATCCTGAGAGGAGAATGGAGGAAAAGGGATTGTGGCGTAGCATCCCCCCTGGGGGTGATTTCTTGTTTTCTGTCTCTCCATCTCTCTCTGTCTGTCTGGTGAATGCACACGCCCTATAGCAAAGAAAGAAAAAAAAATAAACTCTCAAAAAATAAAAAAGAAATATAAACCACAAGACTCCACTGCTTTGATGCAGGCATTGGCACTTACCTGCAGCACTGGTAGCTACAAGGCCAACCATGAGTAGTAACTACATGCTGTGACTGAACTGGAAGACATCAGGCACCGACGCTTAAGATCCTGACTATCAGAGGGCCAAGGCAAGGGGGACTGTGAGACCCTTTCAGAGATCTGTGTCCTCTCTCTGTTTCTTCTTTATCTCTTCCTACATGCCATGCTTTCTCTCATAAAAGAAATAAAATAAATAAATCAAAAACTCTCAGCTACCAATGTATTCCTAATTTAGTATAATAGAAAAAGAAAATGGTCTCTCTAATTTTTTTTTTAAATTGGTCTGATATATTGATGTTATGTACATTGTCTTCTAACAAAATGGAAACTGAAAAAAATATACTTTCATTAAAAATGTTTTTACATGATCTGGGCACAAAGCAGTCTTTCACTTTATTAATGTTTTTCTTTGTTAATCAAGCCAGTGGCTTAAATATTAGATTGTGTTTTTTTATCAAAATAGCACCAATTTCATAATTCTACAACAAAAAACACTTAGGATGCTTTTTGCTATGTAGTATAAACCTTTCAAAATATTTCTGTGCATCTGAAATACCTAGATATGTTTTTTGTACTCTAAGAGAGCAGGATTGTTTATTCTGTAGTCTCTACTCAATAACTAACACAATATTCGGCATATAAGAGCTCAGGAAGTATATTTGTTAGGAAAAAGATGAATAGCAGTCTTCAATTCCTGATCTTTGTTCCTGGAATATATTCCCATAAGACACAAATTATTCATCTCAAAAATATTCTTTATATTTTAAAAATTTTTAAGAGGTTTTTCTGCCCTGGGGCATGTGCACTCATTGGAGAGAGAGAGACAGACAGAGTAAGAAGAAGAGCAAGAAGTCAATCCCTACGGGGGACGGCCATACTGCAATCCCTTCTCCATTCTCCTACCAGGAACAGGTCACACACGCACATGTGCCCAGCATGATTTTGAAGCCACCAGCTCCAGGACTCGAATCATGGTTGGCTATATGGGAGTTCAGCAATGTAACCTCTTTAGCCATCTATTGGTCCCCGAAAATATTCTTTAAGGCCAGCAGGGGTTGTGGTGGTTAAAGTACTGGACTTGCAAATGGCCAACCATGATTCAATTCGTGGACCAAGTGGCTTGAAAATCAGGCCACGTGGGTGTGTGTGTGTGTGTGTGTGTGTGTGTCCAAAATCCCAAGGGGAGAAATGGAGAATGGCCATCCTCCCTGGGGGGCAATTTCTCACTTTCCTTCTCATTCTCTCTCTCTCGCTCTCTGTCTCTCTCTCTCTCTCTGAAGAGTACACACATCCTGTGACAAAAGCCTTAAAAAATAAATAAATAAACTTCATTGCCAACTTTGTAATACTTTATAACCATATTAATCCATGTAACCTTAAGCATTTCTATTATTAACCACTCTTTGAGGTATTTTTTAATATATTAGTGACTATTCACATGCTTTATTTATTTGTTCATAAGTGTGTTTTGATATACAAATAAACAAAAACAGAAGGTTTTTTTTTTTTAATTAGAGGGGTCTTATATTAATAGGATTATATAGCTAGAAAATTTTCATAGAGATTGAAAAGAAATGAGGCCTGGAATTTTGCTAGGCTTTGATATTCCATTGTACAGACAGTGACAGTTCACCATTATGTTTACATCTTTCTAGCAATATTAACTTTAGATCAGATGTTACCTCTATATAATATATCTATAAAAATAGCATTTTTTAAAAATCTACTAAGCTTTAAAAAGAGGAGTATCACATGATACTGTGTAATAAATGGCACTGAAATAGTTATGAAATGATGAAAGATTTGCTTAACCCCGTTTTTTATTCATCCTCCCAAAGGGAAAAGTATTGATTTATCTACTAGATTGATCCAGTGTCTTCCTTTACAGAGATCAATAATGTGTGTTTTATCACAAATGTAGAAAGTACTGTTTTGATATCTTCATTTCAAGGACTACAATTTCACAGAACTATCTGTTACACATGCAGCTTTCAGCACATATTAATCCATGTAATTACCAGTTTAAAAATCTGTTGATTTGAACATGTTTTAAGGTAATTATGCATTTATTTATTTATTATTATTATTATTAACATTTTAAATTTGCTATAGGACACACGTCCTCACCAGAGAGAGAGGAAAAAAGTGAGAAAACAAGGTGCCTGGTCCAGGACTCGAACTGCAGTCCACCATGTGGTGATCCTTAACCACCACACCACCAAATAGCCAAAATTTAACATTTTTAAACACCATTTTCAGAAAACATGACATTGCATAGATAGAGACTTAAAAATGCAAAATCTGGGATTGCAGGTGCTGCAGTGGTTAAGGTGCTAGACCCCCACATGGCCAACTGTTATTCAAGTCCCAGACCTGCTTGCTTTCTTTCTTTTCTTCTCTCTCTCTCTCTCTGTCTCTCTCTGGTCAAATTAAAATAGTAATCATAATAAATAAAATGAATAAGTATTTAAAAATGCAAAATCAGGGATCAGCAGTTAGTGTAATGGTATGTCACTGAACTCCCATGTAGTCGACCACGGTTCAAGTCCTGGACCTGGTGGCTTAAACTCATGCTGGGAGCATGTGCGTGCGTGCCCAAGGTCCCAAGAAGAGAATGGAGGAGAAGGGATTGTAGCATGGCCGGCCCCCAGGAGTGTGATTTCTCACTTTCTGTCTCTCTGTCTCTCTGGCCAGTGTATGTGCCCTGTAGCAAAAAACCTCTCCAAAAATAAAAAATGCAAAATCAAATATTAGCATGGCTCATACATTATGTTTCTTTTTTTCTTTTGTTTGTATGGACCACATGCACTTGCTGGAGAGAGACAGAGCGAGAAGGTGGAAAGAGATAGAGAAAGTGAGAAATCACCCACTCTCCCCAGGGGACCTGGCCTTGCTGCAATCCCTTCTCCTTCATTTTCCTCTGGTGATTATTTTGGTCATGCTCCCCACATGCCATCAGTGTGATTTTCAAATCGCCAGGTCTGAGATTTAAACTGCTCAGCTGGCCAAGTAGGATTCAGCTGCTACCTCTGTGCCACCTGATGGACCCTATGACTCATAATTTAATACTAGTAATTGGTTAAAAAATTTTTAAAAATTTGTCATATGGTACTATGTACTTGCTGGAGGACAGAGAGAGAGAGAGAGACAATAGAATTGAGAAAGCACCGACCATGGGGGATGACCATGCCACAATACCTTCTCCTCCATTCTTAGAATTTTGGGCATTTAGACATATGTATCCAACATGTTTTCTAAGCTACCAGGGGACTTGAACCTCCAGCTGACATGTGGGATCTAGCTGACTTAAGCACTATGCCATCTAATTGGTCCTAGGATTTAATAATCAATGTAAGCAAATTTATAACTGGGAATTTGTTATTATTCTGATTGATTTTCCTTCGTCATCATGTATTTACTCATGCACTTTTTTTTTTTTTTTTTTTTTTCTAGAGGGTGTGTACTCTTGTCAGTAGAGGGAGACAGGGAAACAGAGCAACAGGGAGAGAGGGAGAGGAGAAAGCACCTTCTTGGGGAGTGACCATGCAACAATTCCTTCTCTCTCTCCTTACTTTCAGAATTTGAAACATTCATGCACAGTTGCCCACAGTGTTTCTCAAACTTCCGAGTTTGGGACTTGAACTGCAGGATCATTCTTGCAAAATCTGGCTGCTTTAACCACAGTTCAGAGACCTGGCCCTACTCACTCACTTTTATTGCTCAATAAATACTGAACACTTACCACATGCACAGTAAATTCTCAGGTTTTCCCAAGTTTGTGTAATAAGATAGTAAATCAGTTTTAAAATAAAACTTTATTCTTGTATGTCTTATCATATCCTTCATGACTCCTGTTATGAACTTTGCCTTTCATAATTTAAATCAGTGACTATTATTATTAATGTAACTATTTATTAATTTAAACCTGTCCAGCTTCGTGCACTTAAAGTAGCTTATGAAAAATACTCAAGCAGGTTTATTTTTCTGCTATTTTACATTTAATGTACTGCTGATGAAATTTCCAGTTCATCATTCATTTCTATAACAAAAGGAAATAAAGCAACACAGGTGTTTTGAAGTAAGGTGCTCTAAAACTTTTATACATGTATGATGGTGCTTGAGAATGAATTTGTGTTGAAAATGTACGCTAACTCAAGTAATACTTAAGGATATTGATGTGAAGGCCGCAGAGGTATTTATGCCTTAAATGGAAAATGTATCTCCAAAAATTATTTCAATATGCATAAGTATGCATTTGTTAATGATAAGTTGTATGTAACCCTTTTATGAAACAGGGAGAATGGGTTATGGAATGGTATACTAGAGCAAGTTAAAAATTAAATTGACTATTCAATACATGCTTCAAAAAATCAAATGAAGTAGCTGAACTGTTATGAAATATGTACAGCATAATGTAATGTTCAGTGTTGAAGAAGATGAATATATCCACATCTGTGACTGGATAATTATACACTGTGCATGTGCCGTGATAGACCACATTATATACTCCCTCAATAATAAATAATAATAAAGAAATGTATTTTAAAATGTAATATTGTCCCAGCCATGTTGACATAAGCACTATAGCATTTCTATGCTAGGGTGAGCTGTGTTTGTGGCCCCAGTTCAATTCTTGGACCAACCTTAACAGATCAGATGCAGTAGAACATGCCTTAGACCAGAATAACTAGAGAGGCGATATAGAGCATTATGGCATGGCAAGACACAGTCAAGAAAAAAACAATTCCTCTCTCTCTCTCTTATGAAAAACGAGCAAACAAAAAGCAAATAATAAAAAACATAACAATAAAAATATCTTTTTTAGAAAGCAAGGTACAGTGCAAGCTCCATGGTCCCACTTCTATGCACTAGACGTTGGGAGTGGGATCTCTAACATAACTAACTGTGGTTTTATGTCACCCTGGAAACTTGAATAATACTCTAGGTTCATGTGGGCCCACGCCCCAATCCAGACAGGATAGAAATGGAGTAAAACATTTATGACATGATCATACTCCGTTAGGGGGAGCTTGCTCCGTCTTCATGGCAAACACATAAACTTTGGTAATTAAAAAAAAGCTAGGTGCAAAATACACATGCCAATATTTATTCAATTTAATGCAAATATAGGATTGATGATTTTGTGACTCATCAAGATATTAACATGATATCTGCTAATTAATAAGTACATATCCATTATTATGAAAATTTTTGAAAAGTTGATTTATAGTCATTTTTACATTTACTGTATCAGAAACAACTTTGTTCAGTAATGAAACAATTTTTTATATTATTTAGCTTGGCTCAAAAGCTTCTATTATGTCTAAGCTGTATACCAAGTTACTGAATTGGTGTGGCAATCTCCTTTTGCACATTTTACTTGGAAAGAATCCGGCTATGTGCACGAGCACTCTCTTTGTAAAGTAATGACTTAAAGGATTATCATTTATAAATAAACTGGTCAGGTTACATTGGCAAATATTTATTGTTGTGTTTTAGCTACTTTTAAATTGGTAATAAGATTAGTGTATCGAAAAAATATATATGAACCTTAGACTCATATTGGAGGTAGAAAAGAGTCAAATTAGGACAGAAAGGATCCTATGGTACTCAAAACAGCATCTCACCAAAATACCCCTATCCGAATATTAAAAAATAAATAAATAAAACAAAAAAGAATATCCTAAAGTTTACTACTCGTCCTCCTCCTTCTGGTCAAAATTCTGAGTGTGCTTCTTTCTATCTACATTCTATGCAAGTATCTATTATAACAATGACAATTTCTCAGGTGTGCTGTAGGAACTATAGTTTGCTTAACATGTGGCTTTCAATTAAACATTTTTGAATAGATATTATTATGTACCTAAGATAGTTCTGAAAAAAGAAACGTATTCTTTTGAACATGACCGTTACTTCAGTTACCACAGGAGTGAGATTTTCTTTTCTTTTTCTTTTTTTTTTTTTTTTTTGGAGATATTTTTGCTATAGGATGTGTGCACTCACCAGAAAGACAGAGAGAGATGAAGAGAGAGAAAGTGGGAAATCCCCCCACTCCAGGGGGGATGGCCATGCCGTAATCCCCTCTCCTCCATTCTCCTTTCAGGATTTGGGGCATGCATGCACACGTGCCCAGCCTGAGTCTCAAGCTGCCTAGTGCACTATTTCAACAATGGTCAACCACATAAGAATTCAGTACTTCAACCACTAGGCCCCTTGGCCCTAAGAATGAGAATTTTTAAAAACTTTACTAGTTTCTTTCATGTACAAGTTATGACCAAATTTCTATTGCATAAACTTAAATTTTTTGAGAATGCTACATATGTACTTGTGTAATACCTTGAACTTTAATTCAGTTTGTTGGCTTTGAAACCAGGGCTAAAAAGAGTCATCACTCTGGGTCTTCTTCAGTAGGGAAATTAATTTCCTCCCATTGAGAAGTTCCTGTTAATTTCTCTTGTCATCAGATATTTGATTAGTTCTCACTTTTATCTGGTGAGTAGTGCACGTACACCACTACGGTTATCATTTCCATACATTTTTTGTGCTGTCTGTTCAGCATATACTTCCATATCTACATATATTAAGGGTATACTTGCCAAATTGGAAAGCCCAAAGCTCAAAATTAGTGGGGAGAGTTTACATGGTGAAAAGAAGAAAGTTTACACAAAACTGAAGAGCGTATGATTTTCAGCCCTAAAATCAATGAATAACTATTTTAATATGCAATCATACAAATTTCTGCATTTTAAAAATGGCATTAGGAAGAGTGAGAAAGTGGTGTAATTGTTAAGGTGCTGGACTCCCATATGGCTGAATGCAGTTTGAGTCCCAGACGTGATGACTTGCAAATCACGCTGGGCATGCATATATGTGAGCCCCAAATCCTGAGAGGAGAATGGAAATGAGAGGACTGCCGCATGGCCATTCCCCAAGGGGTGATTCTTCACTTTTCCTCTCAGAGTCTCTCTTTTCTCTTTCTGGTGAGCACAGGTGCCCTATGGAAAAAAAACAAACAAAAAACTAAAATAAAAAAAGACATCAGGAGACTGTATAAATCAATATAATTTGTGTAATAAATTATACTAAATGTGTAATCACTAATGATCAATATATTCTAATGAGCTATACTTAGATCTTAATAATATTATGTACCAAATATTTGACTAAAATAATAATACAGCTTTTATTGGGAAACATTAGAGTAATAAGATTCAGTTATACAAAATATATTTTAAGGAAGAAAAAAGAAAAATCAAGAAAATATAAATCCACAAAACATAAGGAAAAGAGAATGCTTATGTATCTTGTGTGTGCATGTGTGTGTAGAATCAACGTGGATTATGGTATAGATATACCAAGATCATGTATCTGTAACCATGTGACTACACATATTGAAAAATGTATGCACATAGTTTAAGGCAGGAAGAGGAAGGGTCACTGGAGAATAGAAGTCATTTTAGGTCAATTTGAAGAACTAGTGGAAATTATTTAAATAATTAACAACTATCAGTAGAATTTTTAATTTTTTTATTTATTTTTATTTTTTGACAGAGTCTTGCTATGCTGTTATTCTAAAGTCTCAGCTTCCTGAGTAGATGGGACTACAGATGTGCACCACTGTGTATGCCTTTTTAGGATTGGCAGGGAATCAAACGGACCTACCTTGTGGCGTGGCATCAGCCTGTAATGTGCAACGTCAACCAGCGCGTGCTAATGTGGCTAGGCCTGTCAGTGCCTTTTGAATGGTATCTGCTCAATAGAAATTCTTGATCTAATTTTATATTTCAGACATTTAAGATATTTTTTAAAAGACTAGATTCTCAAAGAAAATTATTATCTGGGTTGGGTAAATGTGTCAAAACCTATCATGCAGGAGACATGAACTCACAGTGCATAATCAACAGAATTAGTGACTTAGCATACACGAGGATGCCAAAAGAGCTCAATTTATTTTATTACCTGTAGTTTTAAACCTAGACTTTAATATCTGAAATCCGAAGGCTACCTACAATTACATCCTGACCCCCACTTGATAGAGCTTAAAACCCTAGGACTTTTTCTTCAATTGTCTTCAGTGACTGTATCTTACATTTGGGGTGTTAGAAATCAATGTCCACTTACCTATGCCTTTTAATCCAAACAGAACAGTCTACTACTGTCTATTCAAAAAAAAAAAAATGATGTGCATTTAAATGAGTCCATAGTTAAATTGACACCTTTTTTCTTTTATCCAATCATTCATCCAATAATTTATTCAAAAAATTCTAAATATGAATGTAGCATATACCAAGTCTTGATCACTAAAGGTAAATAAGACACTAGCACTATTCCTAGGATATTTTGCCTCCTCACATTCTATTAAATGAAGTTTTCATAGGGAGTTATCACTCAAAGGTATCTCTTCTGAGTCTACCACATGTGTGTATGCAGTGTATACTTTTTACATATCAGGAATAAATTGTGTAACAAACCTTGTGTAGTTGTATTTTAGTAAGATTATATATATGCCATTTTATTGGCTCTCATTTAAACCACAAAATTATTCTAATCAAGAATTACTCACTGTGACTACTCACAATTAAAAAAAAGTTGCAGTGCTTTTCACATAGCATATTACCAATGCTAATATAATAAACAGTAATCTTAGCTGCCAAAAATACATAATAACCTTGTCTGATTAAAGCATAAAAGTAAATTTGTTTAAAAAAATACGTAGGGAACCAGCAGTTAGCGTAATGGCTATGTCCCTGGACTCCCACGTAGTCGACCACGGTTCGCGTCCCAGACCTGGTGGCTTAAAACTCACGCCGGGCGCGTGTGCGTACGTGCCCAAGATCCTGAGAGGAGAATGGAGGAGAAGGGATTGTGGCGTGACCATCCCCCCTGGGGGGTGATTTCTCGCTTTCTGTCTCTCTGTCTCTCTCTGTCTGTCTGGCGAGCGCACGCGCCCTATAGCAAAAAAAAACACCTCTCAAAAAAAAATACATAGACGAATATTTCAATGGGTGGTTTCAAATTGAAGCTTTGAAAATGAGATGAAACAAATTTAAATAAAGGACAAAAGCTAAAACTCACCTTAAAAACTGGATCAAGCACTCGACAACATAACTACACTAACACTTAGGTAGATCTTGAATAATAATATCATCAGAAATACAGGTAGTAGCCACAGTTTGGAATAAACTAAAGGAAACTTTTAAGGGGTTGGTTTAATCAACTAGGCGTCCCATTGGCAGTGGGTAAGAAAGACCTACCATGATACACTCATAAATTAAATACTGCATCTGCACCTATGTACATGTGCAATTTTTATCATATTATCTTTAAATTCAAAATATATTAGATGTTTGAGTCTTAATCCAATGCCAGCATCATAGCTTAAAGGCAGGGAAAGAAGGTAAATGTCTGAATTTTTCTCATTTTACACAGATGAAAGAGTTTCTTTCACTGACCAAGCTGACAAGATAAGAAAATATTACAACACGGAAAAGAGATTTTCATATAGTTACTCAAGACCAATGCCCATTACAGCTGAGAGTGGCATTGATGTCATTTTTGTATTTCTTCAGTACATGTTACTATATAGAATTGTTTAATATAACTTGATTCTAGGTGCTTTTAAAAATTAAAACATGGCTAACCCATGGCCTGGTTGTTACCTGAGCTAAACCTCACATGGCTAAATTTTAGATGAGTGAAAAACATCCTAGGCATGTGTGAGTGTGAGCCTCAAATATTGAAAAAGGGGAGAAATAAAGGAGAAGGGATTTTGGAGTGACCACTCATTATGGGGAGTTGCTTTCTCGTTTTCTCTCTCTCTTTCTGTCCCTCTCCAGTGAGCACAATTGTCCACTGGTAAATTTTAAAAATTAAACAAAATAAAAACAATAATAACCAGAAATTACTTTCATGAAAGTATATTTATTATGAAGAGATTTTAAGTTTGAAATCATTCACATGATCACCTTTAATTAAGTTTGACTTTTAAAATTTAGTCAAATTGAAGGGAACTTGGTAATTTAATAAAGAATATCTATCAAAGCTCTTTAACTAACATCATGTTTCCCCATGACTATCAGAACACTGTAACAATGCTCCTCATCGCTTTTATCCAACATAGTACTAGAATTCCTAGCTAATTCAGTAAGAGAAGGAAAAAGAAACAAAATTTATTTAGTTTGGTAAGGAAGAAATGGCCTTTGCATTTAACTTATCTATGCATAAAATCTCAATCAACAAAATACACTATACTTAATATGAAACTATAGCACAGTTACAGAATAAAAGTTTAATATACAAAATAAATTGCTTTCTTATACAACAGCAATGAACAATTACAGTTGAAATTAAAATAGAGTATAATTAATAATAGCACCCTCTATAGTGTTATAGTCATAAATATAGCAAAATATGAACAAGATTTAATTGAGGAAAAGTATAAAACTCTAAAAGAAGTAAAATAAGATGTAAGTAGATGGAGATAGATTCCCTGTTCACAAGTAGGGACACTAGGTATTGACAAGATAGAATTTGAAACACAGATTCAAACAAGCCCCATTACAATCTTTGCAAATTATTTTGGAGATTTCAACAAACTGATTCTAAAGTTTATATGGAAAGTCGAAGACTTAAATACTTAACATTATATTGGAGAATAACTAAGTGTGAAGGGTGACACTACATGACTTCAAGACGTCCTATAAAAGTATAGCTATCAGGGCCAGATGTTAGCATGAAAGGACTCCAGCTGTTTCATATGAACTCATATGGGACCTTCGTACAATGTGATTCTAGAGCAATTGGCTCTGCTTGAGAAATGCCCGGAGCTCCTTGCAAGAAGTTAACCACAGGTCCATGACACTGAAAGGAGCCATAAAGTCTTCACTCCTCATCCTCAAATAACAATAAGAAGAAACTGAATGCATAAAAGCATGCAACTAATGATGATAATATGTATAGTATCCCCACCTGGACTGGTGAGAAATGTACTCATGTTGGAACATTCACTTTACAAACTAAGCGATGTATATGACTGAATGTATAAAAGAAATTAAAATAAAATTTTAAAACATATGCAATTAAAATAAGCATTTGAAGAACAAATTACTCTATTTTAGTTAAATTACAATTCACTGAAAAAAATCCCCTCCTCACTAATTTATTCGAATATGTGAGCAGTTAATTTGTTTTAGATTTGATCATTTCGGTCCTGAAGGCATAGCTTACTCAGTCTCAGCTTTGAGAGGTATTTATGCTACTCCTATGGCTGAGCAAAAGTATTACTCGATGACTTTTTTCATGACTAGCAAATCATATCCTTACTTATATTTGCTAGCTGACTATTGCAGTATTGATCAGGACCGCTTCAAGTTTTTATGGATGTTGAAATGATTCTTAGTACTCTCAGACAGATATGCAATTGATGCTACACCATGACACTTCATGGTGGGGCTGTTGCTTATCTTGTTTTCTTGCTTTGCATTTTTTTCTTTCTTACTCTTTTCTTTCCTTTTTTCTTTTTTTCCATTCTCTCTCTCTCTCTTTCCTCCTTCCTTCCTTCTTTCTTTCTCTTTCTCCTTTCTTCTCTCTCTCTCTCTCTTTCTTTCTTTCTTTCTTTCTTCTGGCAGTAGGAGAGTTGGTCATGCCCATTTCCTGGTCCAACATGCTTCCTTCTGTTTCCCTAGTAGCCTATTTTAGGCAGAGCAAATGGACTCCTAAATTACTGTATCCTCTGGAAATCTTGGACTGTATCAGTCAGCTCAGGTTGTTATAACGAAATACCACAGAATGGGTGGCTTAAACAATAGAAATATATGTTCTCACAGTTCCGGGTGCCCAAAGTCTAAGGTCAAGGCATTTGCAAATAATTATTTCTTCTGAAGCATGTCTTTTGACTGCAAATAGTTGTCTTATTACTGTGTATTCACATGGTTTTCATTCTCTGCGTGTGCATGTCTGTGGTCTATCTTTCTCTCTGTGTCCCGATGATTTCTTCTTTGAAGGACACTAATCATAATGAATTGCAACCTACTGGAATGATCTGGTTTTAAATAACTTGCTTTTTTAAAGGTCCTGTCTCCAGATAATGTTACATTTGAGTTACTGCATGTAAAGACTTCAACAAGTGAATTTGCAAGACATGATTGGGGAACACAATTAAGCCCATAACAAAGGGTAGCACTATATTCGACACTTTCATTTCCTACAATTTGTCCTTCTTTGCTGCCATCTTGGATTTTATTAGTTTCAGAATAACAAGCAGGGCACCAGTTTCTGAAAATCATTTTCCTGCATTTCCCTGCTCCTGGCATTCTCTCTCTTTTCTGTAGCTTTATCAGTCTTTGCAGAGAGCCATTTCTTACCCACTAAGCCTCATTAGCAGGGCTTTAGAAAAACATCAGATAGAGTAAATCAGATAGCATCTAAGCCTCTTTATGAGGCAGAACAATTCTTCATTTGAAACTTAGATGAGATAATTTTTAGATCAGAAACAATCATTGAAAAGTTAGGAAACACATTCATCTGTTAAAATTTTTTTGATCTCAAATCTGTTTAAATCAGTTTACAACTCTTGCTGTGTGGAATACGCACATTACCATTTCTTATGAGTAAGAGAAACAGAGTACTGTGGGATATAAGAAACTCAAGACAGTACAACAAATGTATTTAAATTATCCAATTCATTGTTTTTGTTTTTTGTTTTTTGTTTTTTCAGGAAGTTCTTTATGTCCAGACTGGTACCTAAAGTTTACAAATAAATAAACAGTGCCACTTATTGGTAACATGTAATTATTAAATCTGAGGCACTAATGGAAGATCTTAAGCCTTTCAAGGAAGTAAAGCTGAGGAGAGAAAAATTACAAAACTCAAAAAATTGTGATTCAAATTAGCTAAATCCTTGCATATGTAAATCAGCACCTTAAGCTGTTTTTTAAGTCAATGATCTGCTGTGTTTGATGGATTCTTTTTTCCATGCTTACATTTCTTTTGCTTATTCTGACTCCTGATCCACTATTTTAATTTCTCATATCTCCCTCTTACAAAGGTATGATTCAATATTTCGATCTCTAAAAAATGTTTTCTTTTGTTATTTAGAACTCACCTTTTGGCAAGTAGTAAATTGGTGACTCACCTTCACAATAAGATTAGACAGTAATGCTACCATTAGTGAATTTCCAGCTTGTTTCAGAAATGCTGATAAGGCATTGGCAACCACTGCTACGACCTTGGAGAATAATGTAGCAGTTTCATAACCAATACCTTTACAAAACAAATAGTTCTGGAGGAAGTTCTTTTATTCCCTGAAGAAACAGAAAGCTATCAAAATATGTACACTGAATTTCAGGCATTCTCATGAACTCATTAGTGTATACTTAGGTTTGATGTTGTTTATGAAGATTCTTTACTAGTATATATTCTCTTATGTTATATATCCATCCTTCTTATCTCTATAAATTGGAATCATCCTTTCAAGAAAGAATAATGCTAATTTTTACTCTCTAACTGTGACATTTTCATCGAATCATTGTGTCTGCATAGGCAGCTGTGTGGGATCCAGCCACCTTAAACACCATGCCACTAACTAGTGCTGAAAATAGTCTTTAAAAAGAATAGACTAATTCCATAGATGACAGGGAACATGACCCCCTAGTGTACATTTTACCCTATTTTCTTATTTTTTGAGAGTTTATTTTCAGCTCCTATTTATCTTTTTGCCTTTTTCCCTATGTAAATTTTTTTTTTAATGACACAGGCTTTACTGCAGTACCAAATAATGATAACATAATAACAGATTAACTAAATTAGATTTTTTCTCTAATATTTAGCAACCTAATATTCAGCAGTTCTAGAAGACATAGTGATTCCGTTGTGTGAGGAACTGAGTTCCCTTCTATCTTGTCCTACTGCCTTCAGAAGACATCTGCATGGTTGCTAACAGAGCATAAAGGAAAGCGTGCAAAAGGAGACTAAAGCCAGCCTGCCTTCTAGGTCAGTATTTTCTCAGAAGGGCAAATATTTGTTTCTTTGATCCAATGGCTGGCCCAAGGATGTTCTCCTTAATCTCTTATGAGGAAAAAATAATACTTTTTCAGTTCCCACAGAGACTGATAGGTCTTGTTGATACCTTGTTTTACAGTGATTTTATATCTCTCATCATGGGTCACAAAAACCTTTTGTTTTTTTTTGTTTTTGACTTTGGTTATTGGATTTTTTTAAAGACAGAGCCTGACCATGTTGCAATCCTCTTGCTTCAGCCTCCCGGCACACCTCTGCACCCTACTTGTAGGAGAGCTGGGGCCCTCCCTGTGGTCTCCATCTTCCTAGTAGCGACATTCAGCATGCACTCCCTTCAGAGCTACAATGAGCTGTTATAGATCCTTAGTTCAGGCGCACTTACAACTCACTCTTCATCCCTCTGCTGTGCACCCCAGAGTTTCACAAAATTAATGAACCAGACCATGGTATTTATGATGGTCAGTTTTTAGAAGTTTTATTTGAAATTTCCTGAGAAAAAGTTTTCTAATAAAATTTCCAACTTTAGCTGTCTTAAAATTTAAAACTAAAGAAAACCATCTGAATATTATATTCTATGTATCTTATATTCTAGAACTTTGGACAGCCCCATTATGCATCTAAAACTTTCATCTTTTTCAACACTTCAAGGACATTACTTTATACTATACCCACCAGGAAAAGTCATAGGTCATACATTTTTGTTAGTATTTAATCAATTTAGCAAATATTAAACATTCTTAAGCCCTTTTACTCTTTGAATTCTATCAAACTGTGTTCATTGAGTTATTCTAACTCTACTATAGAAGGTTTCCCCTTTCTGCGGTAAGCATATAGGATGAAGAGCTGAAAAAAATCTAACTGAAAACAAGCCAAGTAGAGTCTGGGACGCACTCTAGTAAGATTCATCCCACCTCTGTTTTGGGGATGGAAATCCCTCAAGTTCTTAATTATCTTAGCATTTACCCAGCTCCTCAGATCAGAAATTTTATAAAAGATTCTCAATGTTCTTAGAAGCTCTCAGCTAATATTTCCAATCTCCCATCCTATGTAACTTCAAGAATATTATAAATTAATACATCTGAAATCAAATAAAAAAGTAGCTAGCTGATGGGGATAATTATAGTTAACAGTGAAAGAAGAACAGAGATAGGACAGCATGATATGGTTAAGAAAATTAAAGGGTTACCACCGGAAGACTGTTCATTCTAATGCCTGTGAAAGAGAAAACTATTCCGTACTTATCTTCTAGCTTCAATGGTTTGATACCAATACTTCGGTGTGTCTTGGTACCTGCTGAATTGCCCCAATCTCTTCATTTTGACTTCCAAATGTTGTTTTCCTTGTATGCATATCTATCTCCAAAATTCTATTTTACACAGAAGCACCATTTATATCTGATTAGGGGCCCAATTATCTCCAGTATGACCTTATTGCAAATAATTGCTTCTATAATTATCCAATTTCCAGATAATGTAACATTATGAGGATGATGAGAAATGAGATGAGAAATTCATATGAATTTATGGGAAGGGAAGAATAAAATCCCACCCGTTAAAACCTGACATATGTCTTGAAAAGTAGTTGTCAAAACTTTGAGTGTTAGGGGCCAGAAGGTGGCGTGATGGTTAAGGTGGTGAATTCCCACATGACTGACCACAGACCTGGACCGAGTATCTTGCTTTCTCACTTTACTTCTCTCTCTCTGTCTCTCTCTGGTGAGCACATATACCTATAGCAAATTTAAAAATAATTATAATAATAAATAAAATTAAACAAATATTTTTAAATCCTCTTTTAGTATTATTTTAGAATTGTAACTTCCAATTGTTAAAAACTCTATTAACATTCAATATTATTCTAGAATTTAAAATCATTGATGTCTCATACTTTGGGAAATGATATCAAAATAGCTTTAACATACAAAATGAAGTGTAGTGGAGCAGGATTACAGGGCAGTAATACTGGAAACAATTAGAAAGTTTAAGAAAAAAAATAGAGAAATAGGGCCAGCAGGTGGTGTGGTGGATAAGGCGTTGGGTCCCACGTAGACCCCTCTGTGGCTTGAGTCCCAGACTTGGCAACTTGAAAAACATGCTTGGTGTGTGCATGTTCATGCCCAAAATCCTGAGAGGAAGATGAAGAAGAAATGACTGTAGCATGACCCTCAGCCCTAGTGGGTGATTTCTCACTTTCCCTCTCCCTATGTCTCTCTCTCTCTGTCTCTCTCCAGCAAGTGCATATGCCCTTTGACAAAAATATAACACCAAAAATAGAAAAATAAAAGTAAAGAAAGTGGTCTCTTAGATCAAGGTAGCAGCACAAGCATGAATAAAAATAGGTTACCTGGTATACAAAATTTGATAATTTCTTTGCATAGTCTCCTGTGAATGAATATTATTTGAGAATGAATCTCAAGAACCTGGCATGGAGAGTTGACTTGAAAGAAGAAACTTGCAGATAGAGGGTTATTACAGTGATTATGGTGGCTTGTTTTACATCTAGCTTTATTTCTTTTATTATTTTAAGTGAAATCACAGATGTTCAAGTAGCCTTGAAATATTATTGGAAGATGTGAAAACTACAGTGCAAAACGAGGACTTTTTGCAGAGTTAATTGATAAAGTAGTAAGTCTTTAAAAAACTCTATGAAATTATAGGGAAGAAAATAATTCAAAGGAATGTCCAAAGAGGCACCCAAAATCAAGACTGTATACTACAAAACCAAAGGAAGAGGGGACCAGCAGTTAGCGTAATGGCTATGTCACTGAACTCCCATGTAGCCAATTGCTGTTCGAGTCCCAGACACAATGGCTTAAACTCACGCTGGGCGCATGTGCATGCATGCCCAAGATCCCAAGAGGAGAATGAAGGAGAAGGGATTGCAGCGTGGCCATCCTACCTGGGGGTGATTTCTGGCTTTCTATCTCTCAGTCTCTCTCTGTCTTTCTAGCGAGCACATGTGCCCTATAGCAAAAACCTCTAAAAATAAAAACAAAGGAAGATATAATTTCAGGACAGAGTAGTATAATTAATACCCTCAAAGTGTTAAAGAAATGTCAGGGCTATGATATGACTACTAGATTTAGAAATAAAGAGAGGCATTCCATTTTTTGTAAATATAGGAAGAGAACAAAAGAAAACTGATTTAGAGAGAAACTTTTGATAATGAAAAATCTATTCTCTGTTCATGGCTTTTATTGCAACTGTGAAGAAAGAATTGAGATTATCCAACTGAAATTTAAATAGATATGGTAGGGTAATCATTTTAAAAAGAGCTGACTTTGGGAGGATGAATGTATTTTCTTGTGGCCTTACCCACTTAATGCAGCTGTGAGACCACAATCTTCTACAGAGTAATGTTTGGAGGGCTTTTTTTTTTTTTTTTTTTTTTTTTTTCCCCTTTGAGAGGGTTTTTTGCTTTATGTTTTTTTTTTTTTCCTCTTGAGAGAGGTTTTATGCTATAGGGCACATGCGCTCATCAGAAATACAGAGAGAGGCAGAGAGACAGAAAGCGAGAAATCACCCCAACGAGGGAAGGCCACATCACAATTCCTTCTCCTCTTGGACATACATGCACACACACCCTGTGTAAGTTTAGCCACTGGGTCCAGGACTTGAACCGCGGTTGACTACATGGGAGTCCAGCAACACAGCCATTATGCCACTGTTAGTCCCTGGAGAGTCTGTGCTTTTTTCTTTCTAGCCTAAGTTTTTGGTTGGAAATACTAGAGGGAAATTTCAGATGGACATTTGTTATTCCACCAGGTAGATGTAGTGAAAGACCAATCAAGCACAAAGATAAGTTATGCCTATCATATGGAGACTTGAAATCACTTATGTGGAATCTTAGCTGGGTAAAGAATGCAATGAAAAAAGATATGCAGAAAGCGAAAGAAAGCATGCTCAGGGACTGGACATTTTTGCATGTCAAAGTGTAAGTGTAGTGAGAGAATCAAAATAAAATAATTAAATGATAAAAGATGAGATCAGAGAAATGAATACCTCGATATATGTTTATGGCTTGAACACTTCAATATGTTGGCTTTGTTACTAGATGCTCAGAATAAAGATGAACTTGCCTTTTACCCGTGGTTGACTTCTATTTCAGAGTCATGAATGTTCTCATGTGCAAATGAGACAGTGCAAATTAAAGAGCTCTTTTTGTAGCAATTGTTTGTGAAACGTAGCAAGCTCAGCTTGGATTTGGAGCTTGGAGAATGATTATGAATTATTGCTGTGAGTAGCAGTCACATCTATTGATCTTTTTGTGTCCTGTTTTGTTTTGTTTATTTTTATATTTTTAAGAAAAATAACAAAAGTATTTATTTATATATTTAATAAAAATATGAAGCTTTCTTCATTTATGGTGAGTGGGGAAATTGGCAGAACATGTGCATACAAATGAGCTTATAAATAAACAAAAGGAATAAAACTGTTATTGTGAATGCTTGACCCGTTAATATGCTTATGCACATACTCCTTATACTTGCTGAGAAGATTGACACCTGTTTTTACAAAGTCCCTGGGAAGGAACACGAGAACATGGCTTATATCCTAGAAACTAAAGTGTTCAATATGATTTGTGAAGAAAAAAAATGAGGGAAAAATGAACTTGCCGAAGCTGTGAACTTCTGGGAAAACATTCAGTAATTAAATTTATTCCCACTCTTAAACTAAACAAAAGCATAAAAGTTGATGGCCTGGGACACGTTATTTAAAGTTAATGGGGATTATAAAGTAGAAACATACTAGTAAAGAAGAGATTAATTAAAAGCCACCACATTCTGAAACCAATTCAAGATAACTCAAGTGAAATTCATTGCTTGGCATCAGTGAAGTGAGTGAGAAATGGCTGTGAGAATCTTAGAGACAGTCCTTAGTGGAGCTGAAAATAATAGGTCCTTACAAATGCTCTTCATTTTCAGATTTCCATTTGAAAAGTAGAACAACACTAGGACAAAAATGTGACTAATATGTAAAAATGTCCAATAATATATGGCAAACCAATGTGGTGGAAATGATAAAGAGCATAGTCCCTGCCAGGAGAGATTGGTTTGAATCCTCCAGTGCAGTGCATGCTAACCAGGTGAACTTCTGTTTCTCAGTTGCTACATTTGCAAAAGAAGGTAAGGATGCTTGCCTCCTGTTCAAGGGAGGGGATGTAAAGGGGTATTGTTTTTAAAGTGCTTAGCAAATGACACATTATGCCCAAACGTGACGGGAAACATTGTATAAAATATGAAGAATAAAGTCCATTTCAAGCTATTTTATCTTACAATATTTCAATTATCTTCATATTTGTTCCATAGCAATTAAAAATTTCCTGTTAAAATATCAATGAGTTGACTATGCTTTCTCTAGTAATTATTTTTAAATTCTAACATCACTTTTAATCCTTATTATCTCCTATCACCTACAACTTTAAGTATTTTTATTTTATTCTCTCAGAACTGATATTCTGTTCCTGTTGATTAATAGTTATGGACAAAAAAAACACCCATTATGATAACATTCAGGAGAATATTTGAAAACAGATTTTATGCCTATGTAGACACTTTAATAGTTTAATAAGAATTTACTAGTTAGTGCCCTCAGTGTATAGAATCTATTGGTCAGAATTGGAGATTTGGCATATTGCCGTTCTCAGTGTAGTAAAACCAATTACCTTGTAGTTTGTTAAAAGGAAAACATGTGAGCAGATAGTAATGCACTGAACTGAAAAATACGATATAAAATTAAAACTTAGAAATTAGTAAATTTAGCTATTAGAATTTGGAAAGAATAACATTATAAAGGAAGGACAACAAAGAATAACTGAGAAAATCTGTCATGCAATTTTGAATCCAACAGAGAAGAGAAAGGAAAGCACATACAAAACCTTTGAACCCATAAAGACAGTTACTTGCTCTAGATTAAAAAATACATTATATTTTAAACAAATTTAACTGAAATTATAAAAGTTCATATTTTAAAAAATACCTGTTCATGGTGATTGCTAGTTTCTGTGCCAGTCAGAGGCCATTGTATTTCTGAGAATGGTGTTAACTATTATCTTTTTGGTGGGGGTGGGGGGGAGAGGTTTTTGCTATAGGGCACATGCGCTCGCCAGAAAGACAGAGAGAAAGGGAGAGTGAGAAAGCGAGAAATCACTCCCCAGGAAGATGGCCATGCCGCAATCCCTTCTCCTCCATTCTCCTCTCGGGATCTTGGGCATGCACGCATGTGCGCCCGGCGTGAGTTTAAGCCACCAGGACTGGGACTCGAACCGTGGTCGACTACATGGGAGTCCAGTGACATAGCCATTATGCCAACTGCTGGCTCCAACTATTATCCCTCACATACATAAATGTTGCTAATTAATGTTGTAGTTCAGGTTTTCTGAGAATATGAGGTTGAAAGGAGTATATTGAGAATAGTCTAATAATCAGAAATTGAGGGAGAAATGAAAGAAGTCAGCTAGGCAGAGAAGGCACATGCGCTCGCCAGAAAGACAGAGAGAAAGGGAGAGTGAGAAAGCGAGAAATCACTCCCCAGGAAGATGGCCATGCCGCAATCCCTTCTCCTCCATTCTCCTCTCGGGATCTTGGGCATGCACGCATGTGCGCCCGGCGTGAGTTTAAGCCACCAGGACTGGGACTCGAACCGTGGTCGACTACATGGGAGTCCAGTGACATAGCCATTATGCCAACTGCTGGCTCCAACTATTATCCCTCACATACATAAATGTTGCTAATTAATGTTGTAGTTCAGGTTTTCTGAGAATATGAGGTTGAAAGGAGTATATTGAGAATAGTCTAATAATCAGAAATTGAGGGAGAAATGAAAGAAGTCAGCTAGGCAGAGAAGAAAGTGGAGTTGTAATTCTCTTTCTCTCACTTAAATGCAAGTTCTTTATGATGACAGACCATATCTGTTTTGCTCCCCACCATAAAACTAGATTTCCAAAGAATGTCAAAATTTTATTAATTAGAAAATTAATAGTTTCTAAATGAATAAATGAATACATAAATTGTTTTAATGCTTGTATCTTGAGCTAATTTTTATTCATTTTTCAAACTCAGATTTGCTCTCTT
>NW_006199495.1:346823-370437 GCF_000334495.1 Tupaia belangeri chinensis
TGTATTTCTTGGTGAGTGGAATTCTCATTCAGCCAATTATTCAAGTCAGAAAACTATAAGCTAGCCTAGATTTGTTCATCTCTGTCTATGGTAATTAATCATCAAGTACTTTTCTTCCTATTTCCTAACTAATTAGTGAATTTGTTCTCTTGTCTGCAAACCCAAATCCAGAGTTTTCTTTATTCAGGCCACAATCTTTTTTTTTTTTTTTTTTTTTTAAACTGGTCAGTACCTAATTTCAAGAGCAGTCAGAGTGAATTTTCTTACACCTTAATTATATGCATAATTGAAATGACATATAAGATGCTTTTGGGATGTATCTTGAAATTCAAGGTGGTCTATTTGTCAGTGCATTAAACTGCCATTAGGCAAATGCAGAACTGTGAAAACAATTGAATACCAGAGAGCCCTGTATAAATTTTTATGTAGTGAGTGAACAAATCATACTCACCATGATAATCCCAGTATATATTACAGTTCATGGCATGTTCAGCAATTATTGGTTGATATCCTTGTTATATATACATCTCAGGATTAGCTTTACTTATTTCACAAAAACTATACTGGGTCTTTATCGATTTCTTTAGCATAAACAAAGTCTCCGAATCACCCATACTATGTTTCAAGCAGAAAGCATGAGTAATGAATGCATAAAATATTAGTTCATATTTAGTTTAAATAAATTTGAGATTAGAATACTTTTGAATAGGGAACCAGCAGTTAGCATAATGGCTATGTCGCTGGATTCCCACGTAGTCGACCGTGGTTCGCGTCCCAGACCCGGTGACTTAGAACTCATGCCAGGCACGTGTGCATGTGTGCCCAAGATCCCGAGAGGAGAATGGAGGAGGAGGGATTGCAGCGTGACCATCACCCCTGGGGGGTGATTTCTCGCTTTCTGTCTCTATGGCTCTCTCTGTCTGTCTGGCGAGCACATGCGCCCTATAGCAAAAAAAAACCTCTCAAAAATAAAAAAAAATTAAAAAAAAAGAAAATTTTTGAATAGAGGTGACTTTTTTTTTTTTTTGTAATGGGGATAATACCACTTTTGTAGAGACTAAACAGCAGCAGATGTTTTAATTTTGAAAATAGATAAATCATTACATTAGTATAAATTTCAAATCAGTTGATATTATTGATTTTGCCATTGTTTTAAATGTCAAAAATATCATACAAAATATAAGTATACAACAACTTTTGAGTAATATTTCTCTGTACCCTCAAATCATTTTTTGCCAATATTTCACTCTATCAAAAGCATTTAGACAGTATTTGTTTTACTCTCCCACACATACTTTATTCTTTCATACATTGCAGTAAAAACAAATAATGCTTATGTTTTTCTTTTTTTCTTTCTTTAGCTTTTGGTTTTTGCGATAAGGAACTGTACTCATTAGAGTAAATTTTGGGTACACATGCAAATGTGGCCCGCATGATTTTTGAACCACGTAGTCCAGGACTCAGACTGCAGATGGCCATGAGAGAATTCAGTCACCTCCTCATTATATCACCAGCCGGCCTATATTTAATTATTGATTTTGAAAATATTGTTTATTCTCTTTTATCTAATTAGAAAGCTAGCAGATCTACTGCTTTTGCTGCCTCAATTTTATACTTAAGGAATTCTTTTCCCCTCTGATCTCATACAGTCTGCTGACATTAGCTACTCGTGCTCAGAGGATAAAGCATCTAATACTCATAGAAAATTATTCGTGTAGAATTATAAACTTAATGTTGTAATAACATTTTTTTTTCTTTTTAGCTTTTGCTCTAGGGAACATGTGCTCATCGTAGAGAGAGAAAGACAGAGAAACCATACCCCAGAGATGGCCATGCAGGCATCCCTTCTCCATCCTCCTCTCAGGTTTTGAGCATGCATGCGCATGCACTTGCATGTTTTTTAAGCTGTCAGGAGGAACTCGAACTGCAGTCATCCATGCGGGATCCAGTTACCTTATCCTCCATGCCATCTGCTGGCCCATATAATAACATTAAAAAAATCCCACATATCATATTTTCCACATATAACTGGTATAGGTAAAATTACAAAAGAATTACTCTCATTACTCAGAGATGTTTAAATAATTTGTATTTCTCTCAGAAAATTAATAAATTATAATCGATTTTTTAAATGTAGTACTAATTTATAAATGTTTCTTGACTAAATTATATTTATTAATGAATTTATTACATAGTATTTTTCATTAATTTATTTTATTAAGAAAATTTATGATTAATTTATTTTATAGGTAACTGATACTCTCAGGAGTGAAAGAATAGTTAGAACAACTAACCAGATTAGTTTACATCATCTATTACAAAAGAAAATGACATAAACATTAAAAAATTTGAATGCTTTTTCCAAGAGCTGTTATAACCCTTGTCCCATAATCTATATTCCACCTATCTAAAATGCTATTCAAATTTTGGAGGCAATCATTGTATACCTTCTATCTTACAGAATTGTTTAATGACATAATTGTATTTCACAAGATTCCCATTAGTAGTTCATGTGAATGTAATCTCTAAAATAATATCCCAAACTCAGTTTTCCCCATTGTATATTTCTTTAAAAAAAATAGTGATATAATTTTTAGAAGTACTTGTTTGCTCTTTATAAATTATTACTTAGCAGATTTAGAAACTTTCTAAAATACATTAATGACATAGGATATCATACCTCTGTAAGTTTATCCTTGATCATTGTCATATCATTTTTGCAGATATATTTCAGGTGCAGAAATAAGCATTGCGACTTTCTGTTGTAAATTCATTTGATAATTGAATTGTGGTTTTAAAGTATAAACCTTTAGTTAGACAGACATTAAAGTAATTACTTCCAATGCCCTAAAGAGCTAATGGAACTGTCCAATATTTCATCATTTTGCCTCTTTTTTCCTAGAGAAACATTTATTTATTTTATTTTATTAAAAGAATAATTGAACTTATTATTACTGTTATTTTTTAAATTTGACCAAAGAGAGAAAGGGGAAGAGGTAAAGTGAGAAAGCAATCCCGCAGGTCCAAGACTCAAACCTTGGTTGCCCATGTGGGAACCCAACATCGCAACCACCAGGCCACCTGATGGCCTTGAAACATTGGTTTTTAGATAGGCAATTCTTGAATAATTTGTAGTAAGAGAAAACAGTATGAATAATTTAACCAGGCATTTACAACTTTCAAATTTAAGACAGAAAATACGCAACCAATATTAAACAGCTTTATATTCATCACAGGATTTTAATTTTTCTACCTTCTAGTTTAAAAAATTACCTATAATAAAATTCCAATACTTAATCGTTCAAGATTCCTCATAAGCATCTAGGCTAAAAGTTGCTTCAATTTCTAGTTTATCTCTTTAACAATAGTCTTTAACACAAGACCAATGTAATGATAGTTATTTTACCACCCTCTTCACATGATGGTGCATTATTCCTTTGCTATATCTCCTTTCCTGCTGTAAATAAAATAAATACAACTTCATTTTATTTGCTGTGCATTGTTATTAGATTTTTTTTTTTTTTTACAAAATAAAGTTCTACCATAGCTTGGCTGAGACCTTTGTTTTGTGGACAGAAATCCTTGACTAGGTAAAATTGTACATGTATGAAATCCCTTGATTTCTACTTACACTATTGTGCATTGGATGAGAAGGTCAGAATAATTGTATAAGTCTGTCACCTGTGTAGTTATACAGGATCTTAAGCTCAGAAAGAACCTGGTCTTCAGAATCTGGCTGTGGAATAACCATCTTAATAATTTTAATTATTGTATCTTTGAACTTCTCTTTTATCATGTAAAATACGAAGGAACAATGGTGCATTTGTGCGAGCAAAGATACATTGCAATGTGCATGCCTAGAATCCCTTTCAGCCTCTGGTATGTACTGCAGGCAAAAAAAAAAAAAAAAAGTGAGCACTAAAATTCCAGAGGATATGCATTTCATGAAAATTCAGCAAGCAGTGAGTGAGTATGAGAGTAAAATCTGCACCAAAGTTAATCAGTCAAAGACTTCAATCAAGACTATTTCACTATGGGGAAAGACCAGAATATAGTCTGAAAACTCTGTTGATAGAAAGAGCAGGGAAGTTTTTTTGTTTTTCTTTTTGTTATTTTTTTTGTTTGTTTGAGAGGATTTTTGCTATAGGGCACATGCACTCGCCAGAAAGACAGAGAGAGAGAGAGAGACAGAGAGGTAGAAAGCTAGAAATCACCCCCCAGAGGTGATGGCCATGCTGCAATCCCTTCTCCTCCTCCATTCTCCCCTCAGGATCTTGGGCACTCATGCACATGCGCCCGGCATGAGTTTAAGCCACTGGGTCCAAGACTCAAACCGTGGTCGGCTACATGTGAGTTCAGTGACATAGCCATTACACTAACTGTTGGTCCCAAAGAAGGGAAGTTTTTAAAAGTTTGGCTGAGAGGGTCTGCAGGTGGCATAGAGCATAAGGTGCTGGATCCCACATGGTCAATTGTGCCTTTGAATCTGGGACCCAATGACATGAAACTCAGGTAGGCACATGTACATGTATGCCAAAATCCTGAAAGCAGAATGGAAGAAGAGATCACAATTTAACTATTTGGACCCCCAACCCCTTGGTCAGGGAGGAATTTCATCTCTGTCTCTTCTCTTTCTCCAATGAGCTTGCATGCCCTCTAGCAAAACTTAAATAAATAAATAAATAAGTAACTCCGCTGGGAAGGATTTTGTAGGCCCTCTGTGTTTACTTATTGACTTTACCCACATGAAAAATCAATATAACTTGTAAACTTGTAGCAAGGAGTGTATGAAATTTGGGCTCCTATTCTCGTGTGTTGATTGGGAAAGAAAGGCATTATATTGATCATTTCACTTCAGAGGAATAGATTCCAGATCACTGACAAAGCCAGGTGTTGGCTGTAAAATTAAGAAAAGGTTATTATCATTTTTCAAGTTATCTTGGGAACAAGTAAAAGTTATAATTACAACTTTTCTAAAGTAAATGCTCATAAAAACTTTGAGGTTAGTTGGGTCCTTATAATCAGAAAGGCCTCCTTGGTCATGTATTACCTCTGAGACTAAGTGGAGGTATTGATGGTCCAGAGAGGTCAAACCAACCCCTTGAATAAGAAATTTATTTGAATACAAAAGGAGGACAGTGGTGTTGTAAGAAACAAGGATGACAGGAATTCTGTCGTATCCTTTTCTTTAATCTTGCTTCTACGTGTAACCGGTCATCTAGGCCAAAATTAATGACACAGAGATAGGGTAACACATTGTATCTTTGGCTTTCAATTCTTCCTAATTAATTGGCAAGCCACAGATAGAGTATTGGTAGAATGTGTACATGATCAAGAAGTGATATAGACAGTTGGATGAGTTTTATGCAGCATCTCCACTATTGTTAGAATTTATGCATCTACCGGCTATGAATATGAATGGTATATTACAGGTCATTATGCATGGAAACTGAAAGTTCTTATATTAGTATATGTTATAGACTGAATTGTGTTTCCCCCAAATTCATATGTTAAAGCCCTAACAGATGTTGTACTTACATCTGGAGATAGGGTCTTTAGGAGGTAATTAAGGTTAAGTGAAGTCATAAAAGTAGGAATCTTTGGGACCAGTAGGTGGTGTAGTGGTTAAGGCGCTGGACACTCCCACATGGCTGACAATGGTTCAAGTCCTGGACCTGGTGGCTTGCTTTCCCACTTTCTCTCCCTCTCTCTCTGGTCAAATTAAAATAAATGAATGAATAAATAGAAATTTTAAAAAAAGTAGGAATCTTAATCTACTAGGATTTCAGCCTTATAAGAAGGCTCTCTCTCTTTTCCTATCTCCTGTGTCTCTTTGTCCTGTGTGAGGACATAGTGGAAAAATAGCTGTCTTTAAGTCAGAAACAGAGTCTTCACTAAATCCAACCACCCTGACACCTTGATCTCAGACTTCCATCCTTCAGAACTGTGAAAAACTAAATTGCTGCTGTTTTTGTAATCCAGTCTAGGTTATTTTTAATAACAGCCCAAACTAAGATAATATAAAATTGGCATTTCATAATGTAAACATGATTGATAAAATTCATGCTAATAATTTAATTTTTCTTTTTATCTGACAAGAATGACCTTCAATGGCAAGTAAATATGCTCTGAAACAAGCCTTTGAGAGACTGATAGGAGGAGACTTCCAAAAGTTCATTGGCAAATGAAACTGAAGTATTAGTTAATTTTGGTCCAAAATTATTGCAATTCTGTGGCTTTTCTATAATATACATTTTCCATGAAGTTTGCGAAAACTTACATACTTTATATTACTTTTAAAAGCATGTTTTTCTTGCCTTTTGAACAAGAGTTTCTGAATTTTCATTTTATACTCAACCATACAAATTATGTAAGTGACCTGAAAAAGGTAATTTCTTTGCTGAATTTGGGATCTGAATATTCCACAGAGCCCATTAGTTCTAGATTTATATTTAGCTCCTAGGACTTTGAATTTGACGGTTTTATCATTTCTTGATGAAAACTGGCTGGAAGCCTTCTAACACAGAATTTCTTTTATCTATCTGCTTTTTTGGGTACCTATGTGTTCAGTGTCTAAAATGGTCATCTCTAAGAGAGAAGCCTGTGTGAAAAAATTTGAGCATAAGGCCAATTAACTCCATCTTGGCACTTGCTGTGTTGGTTAATAAATTCAAAGTACCATAGAGCAGTATACCTGGGACAAACTCGGGGCAAATTTTGCTTCAGGTTACTCTTCAATTTCTTATGAGAACTTCCTTATCCTAATTTTTCATCACTAAGAACTGCACTTTATAGTTCCATCTGCTCAGAGCTGTGATTTGGAAGGATCTCAGCTGGTGGCCCTTGGTGTGTGGTGAGGCTGCACACACCATGCAGAGCACCGCGGTTCCCTTGGGTTCTTCTCTAAGTGTGCTCTCTAGGTCAAATATGTATGTCTTTCATGTCTTCATGGTCTAATTTTAATACGTATATTTACTTTTCTAACTGATTGACTTCAACAGGAACACTTTAGAATTCTAGTACTAGGGGAATTCACATATGGACATGCTTTCTTCTAAATTTATCTGAGAACAAAAAGGAAATCTAATCCCAGATACCAAGGAAATGCATTTTTATTGTATGCTAAGTCTTCTGAAAACTGACCTATATCTTCCCTCTTTATGAGACTTCTCATATCACAAATGGAAAAGAGATGATAAATAAATAAATAAATAAATAAATCACCCTCTCCCCCGACATTTTATACCTTGTCTATACAAAAGAAAAAGTATTTTATTTAACATTGGGAAGCATTCTCCTTCGCTTCCATACCTCTGGGATAAACTATTTTTAACCAGTTTTGACAGAATTTTCAAAGACCTATACCATTTCTAAAAAATGCATTGTAGAGGACCAGCAGATGGTATAATGGTTATGTTGCTGGACTCCCCTGTAGTTGAACACAGTTCAAGTTCTGTACCCAGAGGATTAAAAGTCACACTGGGCACACGTGCATGCATGCCTGAAATACTGAGAGGAGATTAGAGGAGAAGGAATTATGATGTGGCCATCTCCCCTGGGGTGGGGGTGGGGAGAGAGATTTCTTGCTTTCTGTCTCTCTATGTCTCTGTCTCTCCATTGATTGCACGTGCCTGATAGCAAAAATCTCTCCCCCACCCCCCCAAAAAAAAAGATTGTAGGATTTTTTTTAAGTTTATTTACTACTTCCATGAATGAGAGACAGAAACACAACACTCTCTACAGTTTCTCTATGCCACAGTCCAACCCCAGCCTCAGCCAGCTGGGATCCTGGGCACACACATGTGCTCAGAAAACTCAGAAACGTCGGAAATGGAAACCTGAAACCATCCCACACAGATCACCTTCAAAGAACATCACATTTTACTACCATCTGATTCCTATTACAACTTCTGAATTTCTGTGTCAGAGTGGGTTTTACTGTATCCAAGCTTTCTTAAATTCTTACAGGAAAGACAGTTTTACAATGACCATTTCATAGCTATTAATGACCAGCTCCTTCTCAATTCTTTTTCTTATTTTTGTTCTCTTAAGTAGTAGTATGTATTTAATAGTTTAATACAATTTCTATTTTATATTCTAGGACTATCTAACCAGATGGTCAATAATTATCCAAACACAGAAGATAAAGTTAAAGAATTTTTAATTAAATAGTCTGAAGCTTAAAAAAATATTTCTGCTGAGAATATAAATCAAAAGAAAAAGTTTAACTGAGTATTCAGTTTTGTTTACTTGGTTACAAATCAAGAATGCATTGGAGCTGACAGGTGGCACCGGACTCCCACGTGGACAATGACAGTTTGAGTCATGGACCCAAAGTCTAGCTTGGCCAATTGTATTAGAGGTAGGGATAGCAAGGGTGACTGGGCCTCTCTGATCCTGAAAGGGTGTCATGCAATGTGCAGAGGCCCTGTTGGTCAAGGAAGCAACATCTCCAGTGACAGTGACTAAGCAGGTGCCAAGCGTGGATGGGCTGGTAACACAGGTTCTGGATGGAATGTGTGAAGGGTACATAGTTCCCATTTGTCCAGGCAGTGAGGATACAGCCAGTGGCATTTGTATCACTCAGAGCAGTGTCTCCAGGCCATATATGACTGTTCATGAAATGTACAGATCATACTGAAACCTTGAGTGGGGTCCCCAGCAGTGGCACAAGTAGTGCTCTGAGATGATTGGGCCCAGGGTGGGGCATGCACATCATGTGGGGAGACATATCACAAGTAAACATTTTGGGGTTCATGGTGAGCAGGTATTATGGAGTTTGAGGCACTGAACTCCCACATGGCTGACTGCAGGTCAAGTTTTGGACCTGGTGGCCTGAAGTATGTGTACACGTGCCCAGAATTCCAGGAGGAAAGTGGAGGAGAAGGGATTGTGGTGTGGCTACCCCTCCAGGGGGCGGTTTCTCATTATTCCTCTTACTGTACCTCTCTGTCTCTTCTGTCTCTCTTCTGTGAGCACACATGCTCTATAGCAAATAACTTAAAAACTAAAAAAGGTTTTGTTTTCCCTGTGAGAATGGCAGTGGTAGGCATGTAAGCAGCAGGCTGGTATTCTCAGACCCTTCAGATCCCAGGTGGTACATGTGCAAGTCCCTATGATGATTGGAGGAAATCCATTTCTCTCCTATGTCTTGTCCAAAGGCTTCATGCCTCAGAATTCTCATATTACTTCTTTGCTGTGTTATGGTGTCCTTTCCTTCTTTCTTTATTTGAACACAGTTATTTACTTGTTTTGACCCTTCCCCACAGTGATGAAGAGCAGTGGGTATCTCTAGTTACCCGACCCTTTTATTTGTAAGAGTGCATGTGCACTCACCATAGTCATACTGCAGTCCATTCTCCTCCATTTCCCTGTCCTGCCATGGGTTTTATATTTGACAGTGAAAGACATAAAAGCAAAATAGAAGAAAGTCATATAGCACAGTGTTAAATGTTATGCATCCAAATAGGTAGAATAGAGCAAAATAAAGACACTCAGGGTTCTAAGAGCGAAATGACTATTTTTAGTAGAATTAGAGTAACCTTTGTTAAGAAAGTGAAATTTGAGGCAACTATCTTGGAAATAAGAGATTATTTACTGTGTTCATATCTTGAAGTTTTCCCAGAAGATCTGGTGAAAATGTTCCAAAGTAAGAGTATACTAGGGGTATGCAAAATGTCAGTGTGGCTGTGATAGCGTCTAAAGCACCTGTAGGAGAAAAGGTAATAGAAGTAACTTTGGAAGCAAGAATTGATATATGTCCTTGTGTGAGACCATAGAAAAGAAAGCTTTCTATAGGATTTTGACAGAGTATGATATGCTATGACAGCAATTTATAAAAAGAAAAAGGAAATACTTTTGTCTCTGCTGAGTATGCTTTGTTTAGTTGTAGAAGCAGAATATACAGTTGAAGACAGTTTTTCCGTAATGTAGGTGAAATATAGGGAGTCTTACATAAAAACAGTAGCAACTGAAGACATAAAAATAATTGAATGTTGGATATATTGTGAATGTAATCCAAAAAGGATTTCTTATCCCTTTGTCATAGAAAGGAGGTTCTAATGCTATATATAACGTTATGGATATACTTACCGTGGAATGACACATGGAATCATGAGATGTAGTATCTGAAGGATGGCCACGAATCTCTTCATTTCCCTGTTGAATATTTATATTAATTATACAATATTTAAGCTACAGTATTTCCTACTTGGATTATCTTTATCTAAATTTATCAAAGAATTTGATACATTTTTGTTTGTCAAGTCACTGGTCAATTGGTTTGAAATTGACTTTAGTCAAATTAAAGAAAGTTCACATCTGTATATAAATCACATGATTTATGAGTTGATTTGTGTGCATAAAAAAATTATTAAAGAATATTTAGCTTCTCATTTAATTATTTGAATTAGTAATATGAAAGTAATTTGGTTGTAGGATTTATTATTAATTTAATTTTTCTATAGGTTTATTTTACAAAATCTAAAATGATAAATGTGCTCATGATTTTTCCCCAAAAAAGCATAGGTCATGGCAATAGGACTTATATTAAAATATCCTAGACATTATTTAAATATGCCTGACTTTTCTAATAATATAATGTTTATATGTCAAATACCATATTTATAATAATTGTGATGGAATATCTTTTAGAAAAAATAAGTAGGGGATCAGCAGTTAGCATAATGACAGCTGGACTCCCATGTAGTCGACCGTGGTTCGAATCCCGGACCCAGTGGCTTAAACTTACGCCAGGCGCGTGTGCATGCATGCCCAAGATGCCGAGAGGAGAATGGAGGAGAAGGGATTGCGGCGTGGCCATCCCCTCTGGGGGGGTGATTTCTTTCTTTCTGTCTTTCTGTCTGTCTGGCAAGCGCACATGCCCTATAGCAAAAACCTCTCAAAAAAAAAAAAAAGTAATTTGTTAAAAATGTAACTTTTTTCATCTTAAACAAGAATATTAAAGTACAAATTAAATGATTGCAAGTGCTGTTTCTGGCATAAGGCAGCACAAATAAGCTGCCATCTGTTCCATTTACAGTCATAAAAAATAAAACATAAAGTGAATCTCATTTTTGAATCTTAAGTTATTTACAGGAAAATTTTCATGATATTTCACATATTTAAAAAGTATGCATAAACAGCAATACGAATCCCGGACCCAGTGGCTTAAACTTACGCCAGGCGCGTGTGCATGCATGCCCAAGATGCCGAGAGGAGAATGGAGGAGAAGGGATTGCGGCGTGGCCATCCCCTCTGGGGGGGTGATTTCTTTCTTTCTGTCTTTCTGTCTGTCTGGCAAGCGCACATGCCCTATAGCAAAAACCTCTCAAAAAAAAAAAAAGTAATTTGTGTTAAAAATGTAACTTTTTTCATCTTAAACAAGAATATTAAAGTACAAATTAAATGATTGCAAGTGCTGTTTCTGGCATAAGGCAGCACAAATAAGCTGCCATCTGTTCCATTTACAGTCATAAAAAATAAAACATAAAGTGAATCTCATTTTTGAATCTTAAGTTATTTACAGGAAAATTTTCATGATATTTCACATATTTAAAAAGTATGCATAAACAGCAATAATGAGCAATAATAGTGACTTAATACAGGAAAAATTCATTTTCATCCACTTTCTGTACAGTATAAAGGAAAGGATTATGTGGTAACATAACTATTTCAGATTTATTAATATATACCAGCATTTGAAAATGTGTGTAACATCTTAAACTATCAGTTGAATGTTTTTATGTATTTTTCTCCTGTGAATTTTAAAATGTGTTTACTGTTAATGTTTGTTGAGAGAAAACAAAATAACTGAAAAGCCTACTGATGGAGGCCACAACAAAGATGCAAACGAATCTACTAATAAAAGCCTTCACATAAATCGTTTTCACTAGAAAGTTTCTGCCATCTTTGAATTTTATAGAATGAAAGCATGAGTCAAAATTCAGATAATTAAAACAACAAACTTAAAAGAAGTCATATAAAAACAGGGCAGATAGTTGGCAGTTGGCATAGTGATTTGGCAGTTAGATCTCATATGGCTGACTGTCCAGTTGGCGTCCCAGACCTGGTGACCCTAAAAACATACTGAGCATGTGTGTTTGTGCCCCAAATCCTGAAATAAGGGAGAAACAGAAGACAAAAGATCGCAGTGTGACAATCCTCCATAGGAGATGCTTTCTCCCTTGCTCTCTTTCTCTTCCTATCTCTGTCTCTCTCTGCCAACGAATACCACCATCTGGTAAAAATTGTAAAAATGAGAGTCCAACATTTGGCATGGTTGTTAAGGGACTGGACTCCCACATGTCTAACCATGATGTGTGTCCCAGATCCAGCAGCTTGAAAATCACACTGGGTGCATGTGAGTGCATGCCCAAAATCACAAGAAAGGAATAGGTTGCAGTGTGGCCATTCCCCCTGGGAGGTGAATTGTCACCTTCCTTCTCTCTGTCTCTGTCTCTCTCTCTCTCTAACAAGTGCACACACCCTATGGCAAAAAGTCTTAAAATAAACATTTTAAATTACAAAAGGAAAAGTATTATTGTAATATAATAGTTAAAGCAAGTTCTTTACATTCTAATTCATTCATCACAATGCCTATTTTGGCTTACATACATTCATAACATTTTTCTTAGCATTCTCTATACTTCACTTTTATACAAAAATAGAGAATATTATCTTTGAATACACATGTATACTTACATATATGTACATTTCTAAAAAAATAAATACTACCTCTTGACTCACATATAGATTTTCATCTATGTACAGTGGGCTGATGTACCAATAAAGCTTTTACAAGTTGAAAACAAAGTCAAAAATTATTTTAATGCACTTAACTTACCAAAATCATAGCTTAGCCTCACCTAATGTAAACATGCTTAGAATTTACATTAGCCTACAATTGGGCAAAATAATCTAATACTAAGTTTGTTTTAAAATAAAGAGTTGATTGTTTCATGTAATTTATAGAATACTGAACTGAAAGTGAAATGCAGAATGCTTTTATGTGTGGTAAATATATAGTTTACATTAGCTATGTATTGGTTTTGCACCATTATAGAATAAAAAAATCATAAGTCAGACCATTGTAAATTGAGGACCACCTGTACATCTATTAATGTGCATACACATGTACACATGTATGTGTACTTGTGTGTATGTGTATGTATGTATTTATTTTTAAAAACACGTTTCTTATGTGTATCACTTGCCATGAGACATTTATGTAAGAAGGAAAGAATACAACTGAAAATATCCAAACTACAATTCGTTTTTGCATAAGAGTAAAGCATTTTCAATCTACTCTTAACATTTTTATCACAGGCTCAATTTTGGCAAGCTAGCAAAACATCTCAGGAAGTAATAAAGTAGAAAAGAAATACCAGCTGACTTTTTAATAAAAAGGTGATCATGTGTTCTATGAATGAACACAATTTTCAAGCTAGTCAGAAATAATATGGATACTACTACTGTATGATACGAAAATATCATATTTAATTAAATCACATACACTGGCTTCCAAGAGGATGAATAAAATCCATAAACTATTATTCAGTCAGAAAGAGTACGACTTGCAGTTTCTTTTCTGCCAGGAGACCTGAGAATTCTTGAATCTCCAGAAACCACTTAATAGGATTCTAGACCTGGCATTTTAGGACTAATATTTGTCAAAATTCAACCTTTTCTCCCACTGTAAACATTTTAGTCTACTCAATACATTTTAAGCCTACAGTCTAGCTAAGTAAAGAGCTAGTACAAGGAATTATTTTATGAGTCATTAGGATCTTGCATATTTCCAATTTCAACTAAAATTTTGGGTTTCAATTTTTGCAATATAAAAAATTAACATATTATATATTTCAAGGAATATAACAAGTATTTGTTTATATGTAATATAAACTCATGATTCAATTTTTTAAAGTGCATAATAAGTCATTAATATATTCACATTTTATAATATTTACTGTCATTTCTTATTTACATATACTCATTAGATATCGTTAGGGAGTACAGTATGGGTTTTTAAAGCATGTGTAAGGGGGAAAAAACATTTAGTAGACCTGAAATTCAAAAGTTATCTGTGGATGGGAACCAGCAGTTAGCATAATGGCTATGTCGCTGGACTCCCACATAGTCAACCGCGGTTCGCGTCCCGGACCCAGTGGCTTAAAACTCACGCCGGGCGCGTGTGGGTGCGTGCCCAAGATCCCGAGAGGAGAATGGAGGAGAAGGGATTGCAGCGTGACCATCCCCCCTGGGGGGTGATTTCTCGCTTTCTGTCTCTATGTCTCTCTCTGTCTGTCTGGCGAGCGCACGCACCCTACAGTGAAAATCTCTCCACAAAAAAAAAACAAAGTTATCTGTGGATAATAATATCTGTGGTAATGTCTTTGACTTGACTAAATATGCACTGTACTTATGCTGGGAAAATTATGTTTTACCTTGCAAAGATATACAGTGATTAAATTTAAATTTAAAAATATATAAATAAAAATTGAAAAAACAATGGTGACGGTGGGCCAGCATGTGGCCTGGTAGTTGAAAGAACTGGGTCACAGAGAGTTGATCATGTGATTTGAGTCGTAGACCTGGCGGCTTGAAAAAGCATGTTGAATGCATGTATATGGGGGTCCCCAAAACCTTGAAAGGAGGAAGCACTGCAGGAGAAGGTGCTGTGCAATGGCCATGCCCTATTGGAGAGCTTTCTCCCTTTCGTTCTATCTCACTCTCTCTCTGTCCTTCTCTGGTAGTGCCTGGCTCTCAGGCACATGAAAAAGAAATATTTGTAGCCACACATATAAATTTTTAATTAGTGAAATCAACATACAGAGTACGGTGAGAGGAGAAAAAGTGTAGTGTTTCATACGTGACTGAATTTAAATTGTGTTCCTATACACTAATAACAAGCAATCTAACAAGAAAATTTAGGAAACAATCTCATTAGATTAACATGAAAAAGTAAAACACTTATAAATTTGAGTAACAAGGCAAAAGACTCATACAGTATAAAACTATAATCAAAAGACTTAAAAACTGTGAAATATTGCTAAAAGAAATTAAAGACACAAATAAATAAATAAATACCCTGTGTTCATAGATTTACAATTAAAAATTGTAAAAATGTCTATGGTTAGCCATTTTTATCAAAATCTCCATAGCATTTTTACTGAAAATGAAGTCAATCCTAAAATTCATGAACCAAACAACCTTAAAATATAGAATCTCAAAGAATCCTAAAGTACCAAAACAATCTTGAGGTAGAATAAAACTAGAGACTTTCTTTTCTCCAAAACATATTATGAAGCCCTAATAATCAAAACAGTATAGTTAGCTGGCAAGAGACAGGTAGATAGACAAATACAGCAGATTAGAGAATCTAGAAGTAAACCCATACACATAGGGTCAACTGCTTTTTTTTTTTTTTTTGAGAGGTTTTTAGTATAGGGCGCGTGCGCTCACCAGACAGACAGAGAGAGGCACAGAGACAGAAAGCGAGAAATCACCCCCCAGAGGGGATGGTCACGCTGCAATCCCTTCTCCTCCATTCTCCTCTCAGAATTTTGGGCATGCACGCACATGCGCCTGGCATGAGTTTTAACTCACCAGGTCCAGGACATGAACCACGGTCGACTACGTGGGAGTCCAGCGACATAGCCATTATGCTAACAGCTGGTTCCCAGGGTCAACTGCTTTTGATGCTGCATGATGCTGGAATTATATGGAAGCACTGGATTTAGATTCTGGGTTCTGTACATATTGGCATGTTTACATACCCCATGGTTTTGGTGGATTGAGACAGCAGACAAGATTGCAGTATGGTAGGGCTCTGTTGAGGGTGTCTGTTCTTCTTTCTCTCAAGAAATAAATAAAATAAACTTACAAGAATATGTACTAGCTAAAATGAAGCACTTTTGAAGAACTGTATATACTAAATTTAGAACTATGTTACATTTTTTCTTAATTTAATAATAATTTAAAGTGAGACTGGGGCCAGCAGGTGCTGTGCAGGTGAAGGTGGCTGGATTCCACAGGCCCACTACATGGTTCGTATGCTGAACTCAGTGACTTGAAAGTCATGCCGGGCGTGTGTGCCTGCATTCCCCAAATTCCAAGAGGAGAATGAAGGAGAAGGGTTTATGTCCTGGCCATCCCCGTGGGGGTGATTTCTTAGTTCCATCTTTCTCTCTCGCTCATTATCTCTTTATCTTATGAGCACATGCACCCTATAGCAAAATAAAATGAAACAAATTCTTCCCAACCCCCAAAAGAGTGAGACATTTTTTCTATATTGTTATATTTTGTTTACAAATCATACACAGTATCTATATTTATTTTATTACCAAGACTATATATATATATAGATAGATAGCTATATAGATATATATAATCATTACATAACCATTACTGACCTTTTAAATATTTGTATTTACCTTTACAAATGGTAAATTTGTTGCTTCCATCACAGATAATTAATAGCCACCTGTAACATTCTCATCAATTACAGTAATATCTTTTTCCTGCTCCATACACATTGTCTTTTTTTCCAGACAGAAGTCATAATGACCTTTTATTTCCAACATTTTATTACAGTGAAAAAAGAAGTATAAATTATGTGTGTAAAATTGATACATTTTCTCAAATCAAATATATCGAGATAGCCAACTCCCCCAAAGAGACAGAATACTAGCAGGAACTCAGAATAAATTCCCTTCGCCCAGGGGACATGTGGTCACACTGCTGTAGAGTGTTGCCCGGTACTGCCGCAAGTCACTTGGAAGTCCCAGATTTGTTCCTGGGTTGCCCTGTGATGTAGCTGTGATTTTGGTTATTTGGGAAAGACTGGGTGGTGGGTGCATCATGACCTGAAATCCTGTCGAAGGTGATTACCTTTCTCACTGTCTCTTTCATGAAATAACTAAAACTTTTTAAAAAGAAGGAAAAGAAAAATCACTCCTTATCTCTCAGCATAAGTTAATTTTGGTTGTTTTTGAACTTTACATGAATAGAAACAATGGTATCATTTTGTGTCTCGCCTCTTTTACATGACCTTGTGTTTCTGAAAACCATCCAAATGCTCTTACGGTTTCTTTATTCTCCTTACCTCACTATAGCATAATTTAGGCGTCTGTGTTATTGCTGACCAACATTGTGGTAGTTTTCAGGTAGCTGCTATTATGAGTAGGTAGGGCTGTTTTGAACGTTCTTGAATATATCTACTAGTGTGTATATGTGCTTGTTTCTGTTGAGTGAATAACTAGTAGTAGTATGTTGGAATAGTATAAATACGCAATTGAGCAGTTTTAATGTACACTTGTAGTTTTGCAAACTGCTTATACCGGTATACACTTCCACAAAACATTTGTATGAATACGAGTCATGTATCATTTACCAATTTTTGCATCTCCTTCATGAATAATTTGGTGCTTATCTTTTCCTAAGTTTCTTGGCAATTTGAATACAACACAACACAAAATTTAAGTGATTTCGAGAATTTTTTTTTTTTTTAGAGAGATTTTTTTCTATAGGGTACATGTACTCACTGGAGATATGGACAGACAGAAAGAGAAAGAAAGTGAGAAATCATCCCCCCAAGGGATGACTATGCTGCAATCCCTTTTCCTCCATTTCCCTCCTCGGATTTTTGACACTCAAGCACACGTTTCAGCTTGAGCCATGTCAGATCAGAGTGCCGTAAGCACTATGCAACCTGAAGGCCCCAAGAGTGATCTTTTTAATGCCCAAGTTACATATTATTTCAGTCCTACTTTAAAAAGTAAATAATAAAACTGAAAATCAAATTTACAATTTTACTCAATTAACAACCACAAACGTTAATGCGTTTTAAAATTTACTGTATGATATTTACTCTTCACTTCTGCTATACTTCTACTCATTGCTATTTCAGGGTACATCAAGTTTTTGTTCTCATAGTAATTATCACTTTTGTATTTTACTCACCATAGACACTTCTTTCTTGTTTATCTTTATGGTCTGATCGCTATCTTAAAAATTACAACTCTGCTCAGTTGATATCGGACACGAAATGCTTTACTGTATGAAATTAGCATTCTCTGACTCAATTTACTTTGACTCATTAGTGTTTTATATTTTTAGGGAACCAGAAGTTAGCGTAATGGCTATGTCGCTGGACTCCCAGGTAGTCGACCACGGTTCGCGTCCCGGACCCGGTGGCTTAAAACTCACGCCAGGCGCGTGTGCATGCATGCCCAAGATCCCGAGAGGAGAATGGATGAGAAGGGATTGCGGCATGACCATACTCCCTGAGGGTGATTTATCGCTTTCTGTCTCTCTGTCTCTCTCTGTCTGTCTGGCGAGTGCACGTGCCCTATAATGAAAACCTCTCCAACGAAAAAAAAAATTAGTGTTTTATATTTTTAAGTTCACCTATCACCATCCTAAATTACCTAATTTTAAAATTGTCTCCTTTAATGTTGTGCAAACAAGATCTAAATCTGTATGAAGCACACAAGAACTACTTGATACAATTTTATCCCCACAAATGACAAATGTACATTTTTTCATGAATTAATTTTCTGCTGATCCATGTTTTAGTTGATGCATTCTCCAAAAGTAATGGAAAAATATGATTAGTTAAACTTCTAAATGTTTTCTTGCACTGATGCCTTTATCTACCATCAGTTTAGTACTTAGGCCTGGTGAATTTCCTGTCCAAACTGAGCTGTTAGTAACTGAAGAAGGCTGTGCGGGACGTGACAAATGCCTGATGGAAGTTTCTGTACTTACTAAGGTAATTAAAGAAAGCACAGTATGAGTTGTGAGAAATGTGGAGAAGCTATGTCAAAATGCTGGCAAGTATGTCCTCTTATTAATTACCTGTGAGGTCTTGGAAATAGTATTTAATTTTTCTTCTTATGTCTGATATAACAGATCTCTAACAGTAGGAAAGGAGATAATTGACTATCCCTTTTTTTAGGTCTGAAATTCCATAGCTCCACGATATAAATAACAAAGTCAGACACAGATTATGTGAAGAATACTGGAAAACTAATGCAAAGAAGACTTTTTCATCTGTTATTTTTATATGTTTATCCTTTTTTCTTAATATTTCGAGATATACCAAAGGTAGAATAATACACTTCAATACCCAGCCTTTCACTGCCGTCTTTTTAAATATTTATTATTTATTATCATTTTTTACATTCAATCATTGTACATCACTATAGCGTACCAAATGCATTTTCCCATTCTGAATACACTGTATATTGGTTGAATTAAAGATATAACCATACATATTATCATCAACAATTTTCCATTTTTGTGGAAAAATTTTAAAATTTTGTAAATGAAAAATGTTCCTTCTTTCTCTCCTTGAGTCTCTCCACTTCACCCTCCTCCATTTCCGTGCCCTCCTCCCACACTGGCTCTGGCATCCACAGTTGCCCTCCATGGCTTTTTACCACCCAGTCTTTCAGTTTCTGCCAGAGTGCAAACATTCTGTGTATGTTTACCGGGAACTCACGATGCCTCGCTTTCCGAGTCTCGCTTGCTTCACTTAGCACTAAATCTTAAGAGATACACAATCCGTATTTCCTACTCTAGTGGTTTCCCCTTAGAGCAAATTACTGATTTATTATCTATGCATTTTACTTCTTGAGACACTGAATCATATTTCTGCTTTCTTCCATTTTCTTTCATAACTTCATTCTTTTCTCTGTTTCACTAGAAGCAACACTACCTATTATTTGTGGCTGCTCTTTCTGAATCCACCAGAAATGTCCCCTTATTAGAAAGAATGTTGAAAAGAGACCTTCTCTTTTAGGCTCACCAGGTTCTCAATAGCTTAATTTAGGTCAGAAATCCCTGTTCTAGTTTTATGTATGAATCATTGACTGCTATTTTGATGAACTTAAAATGTGAAATTGCCAACAAAAAATATAATGTTGCTTCAGCTTGATAGTTTCAGAAGATATGTGAATATTAAAGATTATACTTTCCTTTCAGCTGATGTCATTCTAGGTCATGTGTTTACTTTTAATTTCTAGAAATTGGTACTCCTTATTTATTTTTAGGTTTTGCTATAGAGCATGTGTGTTTGCTAGAGAAAGAGAGGAAATATATATATATATAAAATCTTATGTTTTGTCTTAATTTTGTCTTTTAGATAATGTGCATTTTCCATAAAATTGATCAGAGGATGTGGTGGAAAATTACGTAAAAATATCAAAGCAATCACTGTGTTTTTTCATAACATTTCTAAGTATATAACCACATAAAATACTAAAATAATTTATTTTTACATGTATTTAACTATTATCTTAATGAGTTATAAAAAGCCAAACAAAATGTTTAAGAACTAATAAGACATCCTGGTGATTATGCAAATAAATTAAGTGTCCCTTTCTATCATTCATTGCTCATTCAATACTAAGTGTGCTTAATGACCTATATTGAAGATAAAATTAACTAAAAGACATAGAGGGTTTCGAGTGACAATGAATTTGCTGTTCGTGATCATTTTTCTGAAACACATTTTTGGTTCATATAAAAGTGTGCTGATTTCTTTATAAGTTGAATGATGTTTCTGAGACCATATACTTTTTATCTTATTCAAATTTCAGTTATTGGAAAGTATGGATTTACTCAGCCATCCAAATTATTACAAGTAAACATACTAAGTAAAATCATGTTTTATGTTATATAAATATCAATAAACCTCCAATGGAAAGTTAATATACTATGTAGGTCCATTATCACTGTATTTGTTAATAAGGAGATTAGTTTTATAAAACTAGTGTGTGCTACCTTATAAAACATAGTTATTAAAATTAACTATTGGGTTTGATGATTATGGTTGTAATAGAATCTATGAAAACAAGAGTAGAGTAATAGTACTTTACTGAATGATCTGGAGTTTCTAAATAAAAGCTCTTTTTTTTTATTAGATAACAACTATTCATTGAATTTATAAAAATAATGTTCAAATTTAAGTGATAATTATCCTTTAGGTTTAGTATTTTGTTCATAATCTGTATATTGGTTACTTCGGAAATATTGTCAAAATCAGAAGAGTCCATCATTACAATTTAGTAAAATCAAATGTATACATACTATAATAAAGATACATCACCCTCTTATCAGACATAAATTACAAAGATTAGTTCATTCATGCAGTTTTTTGTTTTTAACTTTATGTGCTCATAATCCTTATATTGTTACACAGTACTGATAAGAATCTAATGATTGTACTTTAACTGGAATACTATTCAGTCATAAAATAAAAACAACAAAACTCTGACTTTTGACAGAAAGTGGAAGAATATGGAAGATTTACTGCTGAGTGAAGCAAGCCAGGCTATAAAGGTGAGACATTGTATGTCCCCACTTTATATATACTGAATGTCCACACTCTATGACTGAAACTGACTGACTAAAGGATGTACAAACACAGGAGATGGGTGTGAATGCCAGATGTGGTGTGTGTGGAGGAGTGTGCCCAGGAAGAACATTTGAAGGAGGGATATGGAGACAGAGCATTGTCGGGATGGGGAGGTCGTGTTGTTATCTGTTGAAGATATTTTGATCAACTGGACCGGGGAGAAATGTTCACAAATTGAAATGTTCACTTTGTAAGCTAAATAATGCAATTGAATGTATAAAAAATAAATAAATAAATACATAATAAAAAAATAATAAATTGATAATATGATATATTAAAATAAACCATGTCTTAAACTAGAAATTTTCAAAACTCTTAATATCATTACATCTTTATTAGATAATAAAAGCCAATTACAAAAAAACCTCATAGTGATCCCTAACAATCATTCTCTTCACAAATGCCTTTTCTTCTTTCTTTTTCTTCTCAGAATTATTTCAACTCTTATTTAAAATAATTATTTATTTTATTTTATTCATTCATTCATTTATTTCTTAATTTGACTAGAGAGAGACAGAGGGTGAGAGTGAGAGACAGAGGAAGTGAGAAAGCAAGCTACCAGATTCAGGACTTGAACCCTGGTCAGTCATGTGGGAGTGTCCAGCGCTTTAACCACCATACCACCTGCTAGTCCCCAGAAATATTTCAACTCTTTGAGAGAGTGATGTGGATACCTCAAACAACAGGTAAAAATTTTAATTGTATATATTTAAGGTGTACATGTTTTGACACACATATATAACATGTATACATATGTGTATATATATATCTATATATCATAAACTGACTGAAACACTCAAAAGTCAGTGCACATATTTCACTTGATTGCATTTTTTTCATGTATGTCTAAAGGGGATCTGTGTATTTGTGATAAGAGTACCTAACATTTACTCTGTATATTTCTAGTATACAATACAATTGATTATAGTGTCCATGTTGCACTTTAGATCTCTATAGTTCTGCATAACTACAACTTTTACTCTCACCTATAGCTTTCCCTTCCCTCCAGCAATGCTTTTCTTCCCTTCCTACCGATAACCACCATTCTAATTTATATTTCTATGTATGAAATGTTTTTTAGATTCCTTATACAAGTGTGATTATATATTATTTTTATATGTGTCTGGCTTACTTCACTTAACATATCACTCTCTAGTTTCATTCATGTTGTCATAAATGGCATATCTCCTTTTGAAGTCAAATAGTATTTCATCATTTGTTTACACTAAAATTTCTTTCTCCATTCATCCAATTGTAATTTAGTTCTATTTCCTCTTTCATGTGTCAGGAAGAACCTTTCTTTGTTGCTTGTATTCATGTTTCTTGCATAGGAATTTATTCTATCTTGATATCTAGAATTTACAAACATTAGTAAGACAGCTTTTTCTACTTTTTCCCCACTGAAGTGATTGGGCAGTACATTAGGGTTTTCTAGAGAAATCTCTTCACACACACACACAATCAGAGGGATCTTCAGAACGTTCACATAAAATGCATATCATGAAAAAACTACATGAATTTTCTTTTGGGGGGACCAAAGTAAACCTGAATGTTTTAATTCCATCTTTATATAAACTTTTTGAACTTGTGTGTTCATGTAGATGTATAAACAAATAGCTATATATATAACTATTTGCAAGCCTGTGGCATAGTAGTTTAGGTGGCTGAGTCCCACACAGAAACACGCGTTGAGTCCTGGACTCTGTGGCTTAAAAAATACACAGGAGATATGTGTATTTGTGGCCAAAGTCATAAAAGGAGAGAGAGATGGAAGAGAAGGTATTGTGATGTGACCATGGCCCATGAAAGGTACTTTCTCAATTTCCCTTTCTCACAGTGAACACATGCACCCCTGGGGAAAAAAGAATATTTATATATATATATATATATATAGAAGAAACAGAGTCCAAAAACAGACCCACACAAATATAAGTACAAGACTTTTTTTTTTCTTTTTTTGGAGAAGTTTTTGCTATAGGGCGCATGCGCTCGCCAGACAGACAGAGAGAGACAGAAAGCGAGAAATCAACCCCCGGGGGGATGGTCACACCACAATCCCTTCTCCTCCTTTCTCCTCTCGGGATCTTGGGCACACACGCACACACGCCCTGCGTGAGTTTAAGCCACCGGGTCTGGGACTCAAACTGCGGTCGACCATGTGGGAGTCCAGCAATATAGCCATTATGCTAACTG